>NC_141874.1:396539836-396842866 GCF_056163025.1 Triticum urartu
ATGTTCATGAGACCGGTTCCACCGACAGACATGCAACTAGTTTTGCATAAAGGTGGCTGGCAGGTGTGTGTTTCTCCAACTTTAGTTGAATCAAGTTTGGCTACGACCGGTCCTTGTTGAAGGTTAAAACAGCAAACTTGATAAATCACCGTTGTGGTTTTGATGCGTAGGCAAGAACGGTTCTTACTAGAAGCCCATAGCAGCCACGTAAAACTTGCAACAACAAAGAAGAGGACGTCTAACTTGTTTTCGCAGGGCATGTTGTGATGTGATATGGTCAAGACATGATGTGATATACTCCCTCCGTTCCTAAATATAAGTCTTTGTAGAGATTCCACTAGGTGGACTACATACGAAGCAAAATGAATGAATCTACACTTAAAATGCATCTATATACATGTGTATATGATTCATAGTA
Source organism: Triticum urartu (assembly GCF_056163025.1). NCBI lineage: Eukaryota > Viridiplantae > Streptophyta > Magnoliopsida > Poales > Poaceae > Triticum > Triticum urartu. The sequence continues at coordinate 396,540,255 of NC_141874.1, forward strand.
GAATCTCTACAAAGACTTATATTTAGGAACGGAGGGAGTACGTTATTGTATGAGATGATCATGTTTTGTAAAAGTTATCGGCAACTGGCAGCAACCTTATGATTGTCACTTTATTGTATGAAATGCAAACGCCATGTAATTGTTTTACTTTATCACTATGCGTTAGTGACAGTTGTAGAAGCAATAGTTGGCGATATGACCACGACGCTACGATGGAGATCAAGGTATCAAGCCGGTGACGATGGAGATCATGACGGTGCTTTGAAGATGGAGATCAAAGGCACAAGATGATGATGGCCATATCATGTCACACATTTTGATTGCATGTGTGATAGCGGCTTGAAGCTACGTTGGTATTTCCCCAAAGAGGAAGGGATGATGTAGCACATCGGCGGTAGGTATTTCCTTTAGATATGAAACCAAGGTTATCGAACCAGTAGGAGGACCAAGCAACAACACGTAAACAGCACATGCACACAAATAACAAATACTCGCAACCCGACGTGTAAAAGGGGTTGTCAATCCCGTTCGGGTAACGGTGCCACAAATTGGAAAACGGACTTGAGAGAGTTGTAAATATTGATAGATCGAACGCCAAATAAAATAAATTGCAGCAAGGTATTTTTGTATTTTTGGGTTTAATAGATCTGAAAATAAAAGGCAAATAAAATAAATCACAAAGGCAAATAATATGAGAGAGAGATCCGAGGGCCTTAGGTTTCACTGGTGGCTTCTCTCGAGAAAAATAGCAAACGGTGGGTGAACAAATTACTGTTGGGCAATTGATAGAACTTCAAATACTCATGACGATATCCTGGCAATGATGATTATATAGGCATCGCGTCCAAGATTAGTAAACCGACTCCTGCCTGCATCTACTACTATTACTCCACACATCGACCGGTATCCAGCATGCATCTAGTGTATTAAGTTCATGGAGAAATGGAGTAATGCAATAAGAATGATGACATGATGTAGACAAGATCTATCTATGTAGAAATAGACCCCACCATTTTATCCTTAGTAGCAACGGTACATACGTGTCGGTTCCCCTTATGTCACTGGGATCAAGCACCGTAAGATCGAACCCACTACAAAGCACCTCTTCCCATTGCAAGATAAATAGATCAAGTTGGCCAAACAAAACCCAAATATCATAGAAGAAATACGAGGCTATAAGCAATCATGCATATAACAGATCAAAGAAACTCAAATAACTTTCATGGATAAAAAGAGATAGATCTGATCATAAACTCAGAGTTCATCGGATCCCAACAAACACACCGCAAAAGAGTTACATCATATGGATCTCCAACAGACCATTGTATTGAGAATCAAATGAGAGAGAGAGGATGCCATCTAGCTACTAACTACGGACCCAAAGGTGAACAAAAGACTACTCACACATCATCGAAGAGGCACCAATGGAAGTGGTGAACCCCTCCATGATGGTGTCTAGATTGGATCTGGTGGTTCTGGACTCTGCGGCGGCTGGAATTGATTTTTGTCGACTCCCCTAGGGTTTCTGGAATATTGGGGTATTTATAGAGCAAACAGGCGGTCCGAGGGGCACCAGAGGTGGGCACAACCCACCAGGGCGCGCAAGGGCCCCCAGGCGCGCCCTGGTGGATTGTGCTCCCCTCGGTGCACCCCCAGACGCTTCTCCGGCCCATTGGATGTCTTCTGGTCCCAAAAAATCCACAAAAAGTTTCACTGCGTTTGGACTCCGTTTGGTATTAATTATCTGCGATATAAAAAACAGCAACTAGGACTTGGCACTATGTCAATAGGTTAGTACCAAAAAATGATATAAAATGACTATAAAATGATTATGAAACATGCAAGATTGATAATATAATAGCATGGAACAATAAAAAATTATAGATACATTGGAGACGTATCAGGCCGTTAACAGGTTTACCGTGGGCCGGCTCATTACCTTTTGACCAAGTCAAACGGGTCGGCATTTTCACCAGAATGAGCCTGTGTCGGGCCATGCCACGTGTCGACGTATCATAGGTGCCTCCTGTCGAATGAGTGTATTACATCTATCCCAACGGTGAGCCAACACGTGCTTCCTCCGGCCAATGAGAATTTTACATGTGAAAAATCCCCATTGGTCTGGGCTGTTAATGGGTTATCAGATCCAAAACCGGACCCGATAGCTTAATGGCGACCCATTACGGTGGATGCCATGTGTCGGTTACCCTTGATGAAAACACTTCCATGTCATGCCATTTATCGTCATTGAAGTGGACACTTCCGTGATGAATATTTGGGTAATGTCATCGAACACTTCTACGACAACACAGGTTTGACTATCTTGATTTTGTCATAAAATCATCATGGATGTACACACATGACAGAAAACGTGACCTACTGTGACAAACACGTATCATCACGGAAGTGTATTTTTTTTGTAGTGTATCCCTTTACCACACTTGTGCTTCAAAGTAGCACCATGATCTTCATGATAGAGAGTCTCCTATATTGTCGCTTCCATATATTAATGGGAATTTTTCATTATAGGACTTGGCTTGTATATTCCAATGATGGGCTTCCTCAAATTGCCCTAGGTCTTCATGACCAAGCAAATTGGATGCACACCCACTTAGTTTCTTTTTGAGCTTTCATAAACTTATAGCTCTAGTGCATCCGTTGCATGGCAATCCCTACTCACTCACATTGATATATATTAATAGGCATCTCCATAGCCCATTGATACGCCTAGTTGATGTTAGACTATCTCCTTCTTCTTGTCTTCTCCACAACCCGTCTATTCCACCTATAGTGCTATGTCCATGACTCACGCTCATGTATTGCGTGAAAGTTGAAAAAGTTTGAGAACATCAAAAGTATGAAAGAATTGCTTGGCTTGTCATCGGGGTTGTGCATGATTTAAATATTTTGTGTGATGAAGATAGAGTATAGCCAGACTATACGATTTTGTAGGGATAAGCTTTCTTTGGCCATGTTACTTTGAGAAGACATAATTGCCTTGTTACTATGCTTGAAGTATTATTGTTTTTATGTCAATATTAAACTTTTGTTTTGAATCATACGGATATGAACATTCATTCCACAATAAATAAATTACATGGATAAATATGTTAGGTAGCATTCCACGTCAAAATTTTTGTTTTTATCATTTACCTACTCGAGGACGAGTAGGAATTAAGCTTGGGGATACTTGACACGTCTCCAACGTATCTATAATTTTTTATTGTTCCATGATATTATATTATCTATTTTGGATGTTTTATATGCATTAATATGCTATTTTATATGATTTTTGGGACTAACCTATTAACCTAGAGCCCAATGTCAGTTTTTATTTTTTCCTTGTTTTAGAGTTTCACACAAAAGGAATATCAAACGAAGTCCAAACAGAATAAAACTTTCGCAATGATTTTTCTTGGACCAGAAGACATCCGGAGGACTTGGAGTGCACGTCAGGGAAGCCACGAGGAAGCCACAAGGACGGAGGGCGTACCCAGGGGGTAGGGAGCCCCCCTTGTGGGCCCCTCGTGACTCCACCGACCTATGTCTTCCACCTATATATTCCCATATATCCCTCAAAACAACCAGGGGAGCCGTCGTAGACTTAACCCGATAGATGCCCTAGCAAAAGGAATTAGGTGGGGAGCCATCGCAACTAGGTTAGCTTGAAGGGGTTGAACGGGACAAAAGACATAGAGAGTTTACCCAGGTTCGGCCCCTCTCAATGAGGTAAAGCCTACTCCTGCTTTAAGTTGTACTGCTTGGGTTTCGATTACCAGGTAGTGAATACGCTTGACCTAGTTCTCGATTGATTCTTTCTTGATTTAACCCACCGTCGGGTCACCCCTTCATATACAGGTCGATGCCCAACGGCTTACAAAGTCCCAGCCGGCTCACACAAACGTGATCAGCTCGGTTTCTTACTAAGCTTGCTTTACAGAACAAGTTTAACATATGGCGGCTCACACCTTTGGGCCTCTAGTCGCCTCCGGGTCTTGGGCCTTCAACAAAGTTGTTCCATGAACCGCCATCTTCATGTTTAAGTCACCAATAGCATGACCCGGTCCCTCCTGGGCGGGTCATGCCTAGTAGTTATATCCCAAACATTAGGCCCCGGGTTGATTTGAACTTGTTCACATCAATCTTCACCACTTGACTTAGCAAAATCTTCCATTATCAATTCCTTATCAATTCACTATAACCCGCCATGACTTCACATTTCAGAACTGTGATAACCCGCCATGACATCACTCTGCATTAACTTCGCACAAAGTCCAGGACATCTCAACAGATCTTTATCTTACTGGACCTCCCGAAAATTGAGGCGTCCATATATCCACATAATCATTTTCGGCCTCCTCGATTCCCGTGCATGCCGTCTAGACACCTCCTTATAAATAGGGATAGGGGTTCTTTCTTTCACTTTTTACCCCTGACCTCGATCACATCTTCTTCTTCCTCCTCACGACTCCGCCGCGACCAAGCCCCGCCGCCGTCGTCCTTCATCGACAGCACCAACTCCGGCCACTGCATCGACCTGAACAGATCAGCGGCGCACCTCTGCTGCAATCAACATCAGTAAGTACTCACCTTTCCTCGTAACAGATCTACATTAGGATTTCCGCCGTTCGTTGGTGTTCTTCATTGTTCTTCATTTTCCTCTTTAGATCGCGTAGTTTGATCTGAACATGGTACTGAAGTTGTGCGGTAATAGTTTAGCATCCCTTTCCAATCGCAGAAGATACCCTTTCTGTATGAGATCCCATCTGAGCACATGAGTTTTTCCACTGACGCAACCTTAGGTTTAAAATTTATTTACTTTTCTGAGCTACTGTAGATCCAAAATAATAGAACTTATCCATGGAACCTGTTTGTTCGGGACTTAGAAAAATTTCATTCATAGGTCTACAAATAATTGTGAACGGCAGCCGTGTGGGTGGCTTATATGATAGGCCGTAACCCGCCAAACACCATTAGTCCCACCTTAAACCGCCAGTACATGTTCAAAATCTGCATGACCCGGCATCGTCTCCCGGTTTAACCACGTCAACCTTTACAACACGCATACTCTGCATCCAAATTGGCCTTGCATAATGTATTTTCTTTCTGATCACTGGACAGTTTAATATCATAACCTTAACCCGGCAATCTTTCCTTTCTAGGCTTTTCATCAACAAAATGACCAAAACCGTCACTTCATGTAACTGGGTCGCCTCCCGGGCTATAGAGCAAACACTGAATGAACATGTTCAAGTGGGCACCTTAGCCGCTAAGAATGTTATCCACTAGAGAGTCCCAGGAATAGAGACCACCCCCAACCAAAAAGAAGACGAGGTCGTAGTTTTTACTGATCATATGCTCCGGGGGTTTACCCCGCCCGGATCAAAATTCTTTCGTGATGTGCTGCATTTCTTCCAACTCCATCCTCAAGACATCGGGCCCAACTCTGTTTCAAACATCTGCAACTTTCAAGTTTTTTGTGAAGTGTAACTTCAATAACAGCCCACTGCATAATTGTTCAGGGAATTCTATTACTTGAACTGCCAGACCGAGTTCACACACGGGCCCAGCCTAGAACTAGGTGCCATCTCAATTTAGAGGCGGAAAGAAGCCACTTTTCCAACCGCCGCACCTCCCAGTCATCCTAAGGATTGGAACCAGACTTGGTTTTACTGCCAAGACACATCACCAGAAGGTGAAAATCCTCTGTCAGGTTATCGTGCAAACCGGCTTAGCAACAGACACCCTCTCTCAGAACGGATCAGCACGGAAGAACGGGCCAAATATATGCCCATTTTTTCAAAGATTAGGGCCTTAATGGCCAATGGTTTGATTGGAGTCGATCTGGTTCGATGTTGGGTCGCATGGAGAATCTTACCCTTAAGCCATCGATCCAACTGAATGTGTGAGTATACCGGCAATGTCAAAGATCCGCTGCGTTACTCTCCAATCCGTCTGGAAGATAAACATATCAATGGTATGACTAAGACTCTGCTCAACGAGAGTTTAGAGACTTGCAGCAAAGTGGGGCAGAACCCCTTCTGCACTCTTAACAAACCTCCAGCTGTAAGTATTTTGAGTAACATCTAACTCCTTCCTTATTTGCATGAATTTTCTTCTCACAATCTCTTGATTTCCGCAGGCTGACTCCCCCTTTTGGAACAAGAAACTCCAGTATAAGCTAGCCAAGAAGGTCAGAACCAAGACCAAGGCTTCCAAGAAACCTGCCAAAAAGAAGGCAGATGCAACTGATCTATTTACTCTGAACGATGAGTTGGAGGTAGAACTTGACTCCCTTGGCTCATTTTTTACACCTTATTGACACTGATTGCTATCAGGATGATGCGGAGGCCAGCCACGCAGATGGTGATGAGGTAACTATCCTTTCCTCTGACTCAGAACCTCTGCCAAGACAGAAAGTTTGTCAGGCGAGCCGAAAAGTAAGGTTTTCTCACACTTTAGCTTACTTGGATCCCAACTTTATTTTGAAGAAGCAACAATATTGAAGTTTGTCGCATGACCCGGAACAACGGCGGTGGGAATCTCTCCTCCGGCTTACCCAACACGTCGATTCCTCGCAAGCGTTGAGCAGAGGTTTCAAAGATTTTTGACTTAGCTTTTCCAAAGGCAGGTCTTATTCGACAACCCCTTAACCCTTCTGATTCAAACTATCAGGGAACTTCTCATCCTCATCTGGTGACTCCACTGGGACTCAGATCCCCCTCTTCAAGGTCGCCCCTGGGTGAGAATAGTGGATTTCTTCACTTTTAAACCCATTGTAAATTATCATGCTAATATCTTTATATGTCTCATTGCCAGTGGTAAAGCCAAGCCAAGCAAGAAGGTGAAGACAAGTAAGTCGGGCGAAGATACCAACGCCATTGAGCCGGAGAAACAAATGATGTCGGAAGCTTCTCATCTTGAAGCTGCTGCTAATGATACGCCCCCCGAAGAGCACAATGTCACCATGGATTCCATGGATGTTAACCCGGCAAGTGGTAAGACGCCAAGTCCCATCAAGCCTGCTAAAGAAAAGGCTGAAGATGTTATTGTCACCGGGGTTGGCTATACAGAACCGGGAAACCCCACTGTTTTATCAAAACATAGTGCCAAGGAAGAATTTTCAGCTGCTGACAAGGGCAAGTGGAAGCAGGACTTGGAGAGTTATGCCCATTTTAATGCTCATGAGATTCATGCGGGCTATTTGAACTGCCTTCGCACTAGTCGCGACTTTGAAGTTGTCTTGGTCAACCTCATGAAGGAGCGCTTTGAGGTAAACATCAACACCCTTCTCATATAAATATCAGCCGCCAAGTCTATAGGATATGAAAAAAATTGAGAATGTTGTAGACTTAAATGTCACCCATCTTGCAATCCTTCAAAAGTATTCGAGATCCAAATAAGTAGCCCCCAAGGGCCGGCTTAAGGTGAATAGCTAAGCGGACACTTATCATCATGTTTCGAAAAAATCCAAATATGTAGCCCCCAAGGGTCGGCTTTAAGCTGCATAGCTAAGCCAGGACTTATCACCATGCTTGTGAACAAATACAAATATGTAGCCCCCATGAGACGGCTTCAGTTGAAGAACCTAGCCGGGTCATTAAAGATTTACCTTAAAAAGAGAAATGTACATTAGCCCCCAAGTGCCAAGTAAAATACTTGTATTATGCTTGGGACTTCAAATAAGATGATAATACTGTTGGTTGTCTTTGTATATTGTAGGCTGAATTAAATATGAAAGAATCTCAAGTCACCGATCTGCGGCAAAACATCAGGTCCCAAAAATTAGAAACTTCAAAGGCCAAGTCATAGAGTAAAACTACCTTAGAAGAGACTGAAGGGTTGAAGAGGTATTTCAGCGCTGAGAGAACCGGCTGGAAAACTGAGAAAGCGGCTCTATTGAAAAGAGCTAAAGACACTGAGGCTACGCTTAAGCTGGTGACTGAAGAGTTATCCGGCTTAAAGCATCAAATTAATAGCATGACAGTTGCCATCTTTGGTAAGTAATCTTGTACTTTATTCTTTCACCGCCAACATATAACAACCATAATCTGGTTTATCAATATATTTGCTGATACAGGCCCCAGAAGTTCTAACCTGGGTCAAGACATGCGCGTGAAGCTGAAAGATGCATACACCCTTGTGGAGCAGTTATACACCCGCGCTCAATGGGCTATAGCTGTCATCTCTCATACTAAACAACCTCCTTCACTTATTAGAGAAACACTGGACAAGCTGTCCGTCGTACCCCAAAGGGTGGAGGAGATAAAGCGGTCAACTACAAGAGCCGGTGCCATCACCGCCCTGAGCCGGGCCAAGGCGTCGCAGGCTAAGCTAGACCCGAAGGAGTTGGCCACTGGCTGTCCAAGCTTAAAAGAAGATGGGTCTCCCTTTAATGTAGATGACTTTACCAAATGTGTAAGGGAAATGCGTCCTTTGTCAAGCAAACTGGCTGAGGAGACTGATCTATCCAAGTATCAGGTGGCTTATACCGTTGAAAATGCAAAAGTGAAGGCGCCGGTTTACGAAGTTATGGATCTTATTCCACCAACACGTAAGCACACTTTTGCTCCTGATATTGATCCATCCACGCTCATAGATGATGGGGCTATATTCAAAGCTGTAACTGGCATCAATTGGACATCACCTGATTTCCAGCCAGTGGAGGAAGAAGAAGAACCGACACTGGATAACCCGGAAGCTTCAACTCACCAAGACCAGGTCAATTGAACCATGGGGCGGCTCTCAGACTCCATCCCGACGTGTTTTATTCTGACAAACTTTCAATCAATTGGGCTATAGAAAGCCTTGTAATAGGCTAGTGTAAAAGAATGATCTGTCATGCCATCGTGCATGTTTATTTGCTAAACACTTTAAACCACCGATCTGATGTTGAAGATCCGTTGCTTAAATGCCATCAATCATGCATGTCATATTACCATGCTCCGTGCACACAAGTAAATAACATGTACCCTGGCGGTTTACGCCAGGGTGGGTCATGATGTCCCATATAATGTTGTCTGGTGACTTATAGTCTATAACCAGGGCGGGTTATCAAACCTCACATATTCATCCAACAATTTAAAAACATACCTGGAAAATTGGCTCAAATTGCTGGCTTACATCGCCACATCCAGTGAGGGTGACAACCCAAGCGCATATCTCACTTGCGCAATCAAAGTACACCGGCAACTTAACGTCCAAAGCCAGGACGGGTTATCAAAACCCCAAATATGCTCAAATATGAGTCATAAAGATTAAGGCTACATGGCCTGGATTGTTTTAAACCATATGTAAATATGGGATAGGGATATGAATCCAAACAATGTTCAAAGAAAATAACAAATCAGAAAAAAAAACAAGGCTTTTCATAGGCTGCCAAGCCGAAATTTCAAGTGCTTTCAAGGGCCACACAGCCACTGAGTTAATCCTTCATTCAAACCTGTTAAACCAGCCCTCACATGACCAACCGTCGTTTTAACCTTAACAAGTTCAGGGTCTTTTACAAGATTGACTGTTGAGAGTGCGGCGGGTCATTCCAGGATTACCTGGCCGGAGTGACAAGGATATACAGGTAGGATAACCCATAATTTGGTGTTCATACCTGGCATACAAGACGATCAAGAGGGTGAGTACAGTTATGTTCATTGAACAGGAAGCCCCCAAGTGACCTATAATGAGCCTTCAAGGCAGGATACCTATGTTTCAACTGCCCATTGCAGCAAGTTCTCTTTGGTAAACTTTAACTTGGGTAGGAAGCCCCCAAGGAATTTGTAACAAGGCGTGTAAGCCGGATCAAAAGGGTAATCACAGCTATGCTCAATGAGCAGGAAGCCCCCAAATGGTCTTATGAACGGACAATATAGACTCAGATACTCAGAAATGGAACGACAGAGGCCCTGAATTATCAGGGATGCCGGATTTATTATACTGATTATAATATATACATTGATGCAAGTATGTACAACACAAGAGCCAGTGGCTCAAGTGTAATAAGGCCGAAGATGAGCAATGTTCCAAGGCCGTCCGGTCTCCTCCTCCGATGTGTGTGAGTCATTGTGCTCTTGAATATCGATGAGGTAGTATGACCCGTTGTTCAGGTTTTTGCTGACCACAAAAGGCCTTTCCCAAGGTGGGGATAATTTGTGCGTATCTATTTGATCCTAGATGAGCCGGAGCACCAAGTAACCTTCTTGAAAGGCCCGGGTTTTAACCCGTCGGCTATGACGAAGCAGATCTTGTTGATAAATTGCTGAACGGGCCACCGCAAGGTCATGCTCCTCATCCAAGAGGTCGAGATCATCCTAACGTGATTTCTCGTTATCAGCTTCAATATAAGCCGCCACACGGGGCAAGTCATGACGGATGTCACTAGGAAGAACCACCTCTGCTCCGTAAACCATGAAGAAGGGCGTATAACCCATGGATCAGTTGGGGGTAGTATTAATACTCCAAAGCACTCAGGGTAACTCCTCAACCCAACAACCCAGCGTCCTCTGCAAAGGGGCCATAACCCGGGGCATTATGCCTCTCAAGATTTGTTGATTGGCTCTTTTAGCCTGACCATTGGACTGGGGGTGAGCTATTGATGAAACGTCAAGACAAATATGCTCTCGTTGACAGAATTCTTTCATAGCACCCTTGGACAGATTAGTACCATTATCAGTTATGATGCTATGAGGGTAGCCAAAACAGAAAATCACCTTTTTGATGAATTGAACCGCCGTTGCCGCATCACACTTGCTGACCGGCTCTGCTTCAACCCACTTTCTAAATTTATCAACCGCCACCAAAAGGTGGGTCTTTTTGTCCTTAGACCTCTTGAAAGGTCCCACCATATCTAGCCCCTAGACTACAAACGACCAAGTGATTGGAATCATCCTTAATTCTTGAGCCGGCACATGAGCTCGTCTGGAAAAAATTTGATAGCCGTCGCACTTGCTAACCAGCTCTTGCGCATTAGCATGAGCCGTCAGCCAATAAAACCCATGACGAAAAGCTTTAGCCACGAGAGACTTAGAGCCGACATGATGGCCACAATCTCCTTCATGAATCTCTCGTAGAATCTCACGGCCCTCTTCAGGAGAAATGCAACGTTGAAACACCCCTGTGACACTGCATCGATGCAACTGGCCATTGACAATGGTCATTGACTTAGACCGTCGGGTTATTTGCCTGGCCAAAGTTCCATATTCAGGTAACTCACCCCGGGTCATATAAGCCAAATATGGAACTGTCCAACCAGGAATAGCATGAAGAGCCACCACCAACTATGCCTCCGGGTCAGGGATAGCAAGATCCTCCTCCGTAGGCAATTTAACTGAAGGATTATTCAGAATATCAAGAAAGACATTAGGTGGTACCAGCTTACGTTGAGACCCCAACTGGCTTAAAGCATCAGCCGCCTCATTTTTCCTGCAATCAACATGTTCCACTTGATAACCCTTGAAATGACCAGCAATAGCATCAACCGCCCGGCGATAAGCTGCCACGAGTGGGTCTTTGGAATCCCACAATCCTGAGACTTGCTGAGCCACCACGTCCAAATCGCCAAAACACCTCACCCGGCTTAAGTTCATATCTTTGGCCATCCGAAGACCATGGAGTAAGGCCTCATATTCAGCTGCATTATTAGTTGAAAGTGCGTTATATCGACTAGAGGGGGGTGAATAGGCGATTTTTATGAAATTATTCACCGAGAAATTTGCCGGTGAGGAAATTCCTTAGCGAAGAACTACTAGCAGCGGAATAAGTACTCAAAAGTAAACATAACAGAACACAAGCATAGTCATCATGATGAAATGAAGACAGGCACAGAGTACATGAAGCGTAAGCACATGATAACACAAGATGAAGAGAAACAGACTGAAGAAATTGAACTGAGGAAATTGAGAAAGTCTTCAGCAAAAGTCTTTAAACACAGATATGAACAATCACACAACACATCTATGAGGAAATGAAAGAGTTGAGGAAATAGAACCAGTAAGCTTGGTGAAGGCAATGATTTGGTAGACCAGTTCCAACTATTGTCTCAATTGTACGTCTGGTTGGAGCAGCTGAGTATTTAAACTCGAGGACACACAGTCTCGGACACCCAGTCCTGAACACGCAACTCAGGACACCTAGTCCTCAGCGTATTCTCCTTGAACTAAAGTCACACAGACCTCGTCCAATCACTCGTGGTAAGTCTTCAGGTGACTTCCGAACCTTCACAAACTTGGTCACTCGGCGATCCACAATTCCTCTTGGATGCTCAAGACCATGACGCCTAACCGTCTGGAAGAAGCACAATCTTCAAAGGTAACAAGCGTCGGATCCACGCAGGATCAATCTCTTCAGTGATGCTCAATCACTTGGGGTTTGTAGGTGTTTGGGTTTGGGTTTTTCCTCACTTGATGATTTTCGCTCAAAGTCCTCGGAGGATGGGTTGCTCTCAAATGACAAGTGTCAGTTTCTCTCGGAGCAACCAACCAGCTAGTGGTTGTAGGGGGCGGCTATTTATAGCCTAGGGAGCAGCCCCACATGATAAGACATAAATGCCCTTCAATGATATGACTGTTAGGTGGATAGATATTTTGGGACAGCTGGCGCATAGCACAACAACGGTCGGAATTTTGAGTAACAAAATCCTCAGGGCTATCATGTTCCTCACTGTGTAGGTAATCCGCACTAGCGAATTCCTAAATCCTTAGTCAGAACAAATGCCTTAGAGACCAGAAGAACTTCGTCTTTGTCACTGAAGAATATGACTGGACTGTATGAGATTTCCAATGGCTTCACTCGAAGGGATTGGTAGGTGTAGTATTTTGAGTTGAGCATCACATGGAAATTTTTCCTTAGTATTTCCTCGACCCCCTTTAACAGTACGGTGTTTCCTATGACTCAATAAAGAGAAAATGAAACTACAAAAACAAAAGTCTTCACGCTTCATGTTCCTCGAATGAATACCAAGTCTTCAAGGTCACGCCAATTTCTTCACTTTCAAAGTCTTCATAAATCCAAAGTCTTGAGTCGAAGAACTTCATTTTTAGGGGTCGACTTTCTCTGTAAATATCAAACTCCTCATAGACTTATAGACCTGTGTACACTTGCAAACGCATTAGTCCCTTAACCTATAAGTCTTCAATACACCAAAATCACTAAGGGGCACTAGATGCACTTACAATCTCCCCCTTTTTGGTGATTGATGACAATATAGGTTAAGTTTTCAATGGGGATAAACATATGAAGTGTAAATACTGATATTGAGGAATTTGATTGCAAGATATAGAAGAACTCCTACTGAATATGTGCATGGTGAGGTATTTGCTTTTGAAGCATTGCACACTTGAAGAGTGGAATCATGGAGATCTCCCCCTCTATCTTGTAATTCATACACGCATTTGACATATCACAATGAAGAATTTGAAATGCATGATGAAATATGGTGACTGATGTAATTCAGCATGCGTGCATTAGTATAAATGAGGAATGAGCATGCAGAAACACATCAAAAGTATCAGAGCACCATCGGGTTTAAGTTTACAACTCGATCCAATAAAGTTTCAGAAGAACGAGATTTGTAACTTAACAAAAAAACACCCATATAGAAAGAGCCGCTTGAAGACTAACTCAAAATTCTCCCCCTTTGTTATCAAATGACCAAAAGGATCGAATATGAGGACTAATGCCCCTGAAGAGTATCAAGTTGATGAAGGAGCGCCAGCGTTGTTGGGGTCGTTTGTCGTGGAATGGCATGCCGCAGTGTCGTCCAAGTCTTCATTCTCATCGGTGTCGCGCGATGAAGAATATGAACTGGCCACCAAGGAAGGAACCTTGACTTTCTTGAATTTCTTTGGTGGAGGTGCAGACCAGTCAAAATCTTCCTTGAGACCCATTTTCTTCAAATCTTCTTCACCATACAGATGTGACAGAATGGCCCAGGTGCGACCGAACACTTCATGGAGGTAGTAATGGTTTTTCTTCACTGCATTGTGTGTAGCAGTCATGTTGTGAAAAAATGAACCAAACTGACGCTTAACCCATTTATGATTTCGATCCACCTTCTGGTGAAGACTAAGAAGTAGCTCACAGTCAGTCATCACACGTGGAGCTGTGGCTTGAGGAGTAGACTTGGGTGCATTGGCAGAGTCATGGGTGGCAGAGTCACCATTGGTGGAATAAGATGCAGCTTTGCGAAACTGTCCATCCAATGGACGAATGCCTTCATCTATAACAGCTGGTGCCTTGCCCTTATCATCAACTGACGAATAAGTCTGCTTGAGGACTTCAATCGGGGGCAAGTAGCTGAGGTGATTCTGAAAATCAGCTTTGTAGTTGAGTGAAGACCTTGTCCTGAGGAATCTCATAATCCAAGGTGCATAAGGCTTTAGCTCAAACGGAGACAGCGAAACATTTGCCAGAGTCCTCATGAAGAAATCATGATAATTGACAGGAATGCCATGAAAGATGTTGAATACAAGATTCTTCATGATGCCAACAATTTCCTCATCAGATGAGTCGTGCCCTTTGATAGGACTCATTGTCCTCGTAAGAATACGATTGACAGTTCTGGGCACATAAAGTAATTCCTTTACGAGGAATTTGGTTCGTGGGGCCTGACTTGGCTTCAAAGGTTTCATCAGAACCTGCATGTAGTGATTTGTAAGCTCAGGTTCACTGTAGATGCAACGAGCTTCTTCAAGGGGAGGACTGAGTGGTAAGGCACGAAGCAATTCAGTAGCTGGTGATGTGTAGTGAGTGTTCTCAGACATCCAGTCCAGCACCCATGAATTCACATCTTCAGAATCTCCTGTGATATGCAGTGTCGCATAAAATTGAAGAATCAGTTCTTCATTCCAATCACAGATGTCAAAGCAAAAGTTTAACAGTCCAGCATCGTGAAGAACACTGAGGACTGGCACGAAACACGGCAGAGATTCCATATCCACCTGAGGAATGTGCTCATGGTAGAATATTTTCTCTTTGTTGAACAGCACTGAGGAATAGAAATTTGCTTGACTAGCAGTCCAGAAACGCCTCTTCCTTATACGAGCAGAATCATATGGGTTGTAGTCTTCGAAGAATATGTGCTCGCCGAAGAAATCATCAGCCTTGAACTTTTGCTTGCGTGAGAATGGATCCTTTGGCTTGGGCAGAGGAGTGTCAGTGAGTTGCATCACGACCTCAGGAATCTCAATCACAGGTTCATCAGGCTGAGGAATTTCTGGTTCCTCTTCAGTGGCAGTCTGTGTCTTCAGATGTTCAGCAGCAGCGGTTTCTTCAGTGCTAGTGGCTGGAATTTCCTCACGTACAGATGAAGTGGGGTGAGTTTCTTCAGAGCCCATTTGAACATTTTGTGCAGGGGACTGAGGTATTTGCTGCAACGGTGTGAACATTGGAGAGTTTGGATACTGACTTTCCCAGAATTCATCATTTATTACTGGTATGGAGCAGCCAACGTCCACATCTTCATCTTCCATTTCTTCAATGCCAGCTTCTTCAGCAGTGAACTGAGGCGGAGGCGAGGAAATGACAGGTGTTGAAGGGATCTCATCCACTTCAATTTCTTCATCAATCTGCTCTGACGAAGCAGCAGAATGATTTTCTTCATCAGATCCGCTAGGGATATCATATTCTTCACCAGAAGGAACAATGTTCTTTGATGGCATGGTTGAGATGGGAACAACATCAATGGGATTAGCAAATGAACTGACAAAGGCTTCATCTTCTTCGGAGCTGAAGAATCTGAAGTAGCTGATGCTTTCCTTTTCTTCACTGTTGCACGCTCTGCAGCCTTGGTCTTCTTCACATCTGATGCAGATGGAAGGATCGGAGTTGGTGTTGGCGCAGGAGGAGCAGAGGAATCTGGTTGATTTTCTTCAGGGACAACTGATGCAGTTGCCCTGATTTCTTCAGTTTCTTCAGGCGCGCCACTAGTGGATGCCCTGGCAATTTCTTCAGCGGCTGAAATGCAATCATCAACCCTGGAACTCATATTTCCTTCAACAGCCTAATTTTCATCAGGGGTGCTGGCATGTTCTTTAGTCGGCTGAGCAGATGCTTCAGCCTGAGGAATTTCCTGTTGCGTTGGGGCAGCAACATTGGAAGTGAAGTTATCAGCAAGTCTTACAAAATGAACATTGGCTCCAAGCCAATCAGCGCGGTATGCGTCAAATTCATCACTGAGTTTCTTGATCTCAGTTTGAATAGCGACAAGTTCTTCAGTTGTCATAGAGACAATGTTTTTCTTCAGATAACGCTCCTTCTTGTACTGCGCTTTCTTGATCTGCCTGGCCTTCTCAAATTTCCATTTTTCTTCTTGAATGAAGTGGGTCAACATGTGACTTTGGCTAGGAGTCAGCTTGAAATCAGGCATGGGAGTGTTGGGGTTCTTGTGCCAAAAATCAATGTATTCAAGGATCAACTTGGGATCCAAAAGCAGTGGCACATCTGTTCCCTTGGCTCTAGCGGCCCCGACTTGCCTATCTCTGATGATTTCAGCAAGTTCATCATCATCATCTTCATCTTCTTCAGACGGTACTTGGAAGGCGACCTGCTTCTTCTGAGGACTAGGGCGAGGACCTCGTCCAGTAGTGGCCTTTGTCTTCAGTAGAGAGGGACCCATTGAAGAATTTGGTGCAGCTGAGGAACTAGCTGAAGCTCCTGAGGCAATAGAGATGCCTGCAGTCCTTTGGCATGAGGCAAGATGCACAGGTGCTGAGAACTTTGTCGGAACATCTAAGGACTTTGGAGGAGCTGAGGATTTTGAAGGAGCAGGAGCGAATGAGGAATTAGCCTTGAGGACTTTGAAGATTCTGGTCGTGAGGGCATAGCTGAGGAACTTGGCCTTGAGGGCACTGTTGGTGAAGCACTTGGCTTACGCGCATGCTTCTTTGACATAGCTTTCTTCGGCTTGACAGCAGAGGCCTCAGTGGCAGCAGCAGCAGCAGAGTCTTCATTGAATTTCCTCACTTGTTCTCTGGCTTGCCTGGCCAGCTTGGCTTGGCGGTTTGCCCATTTGTCAGGATAATCCTCACCGCGCTTGAGGATGGTGGGATTAGCTATTTGGCCAGGTGCCAATGGAGGTCTTGGGCATGGAGGATTGAGTGCGAATTTCTTCATGTATTTGGGAGTGACATATCTGTATTCCCTCCACTCTCTTGCCCATCTCCTCTCTATCTTATGAATGCGCACCTTGCGCTGATTTTTGTCCTCTCTTCCAAACTTGGCCTCATCAGGTGTGCAGTAATCTTTGTATATGTCATCAGGGATTTCAAACATTGTATTGACCTCAGCCCTCTTTCCTCCTTTCTGTGGCTTCTTACCGTCAGCCATTTTCTTCAGTTGAGGAATTTGAACAATTGAATTCTCTGAAGAAGTATGTAGCTTTTCTTCGAGGAACGCTGCAAATCAGTTAAGTTGATGAGAACCTAGAGATTCAGCAGCTGACATGAGTACCTGTGAACAGAGTATAGCTGCGAGGAATTTGAAGAGGTCATATGCGTTCTCAAAAGGTTTTGTAAAAAAGAACATGTTTGAGGAATTTGACCAGATGAGTCTTGAAGAATTTCACTAAGCGTTCTTTGTCTTAGGTTCCAGAGATGTGTAGATCAAAAATCCACACATTTGAGGAATCTTGAAGAAAAACATAGCTTAGAGAAACGACTCAAGAACAAATGTTATGTGAGGTGTTTTAGTGTGTGAGGATTTGAAGAAAAACACCTTTGAAGATTTTGTAGAAAACATTCGAATAAAAGAGGGTAGTAAAAGTAACTTTTAATTACCCTGGACGAAGAACACGATGAACTGGAGTGAGGAGATGTGAAGTTCGTCAGTGCAGATCTTCCACGCCCTAACTTGGCGGAGGAAGACAGCTACAGCGGCGGCGGAGTGAAGATTTCCGTGGCCGGCGTGAGTACGACGGCGACGAGGTCGAGGCAGTGAAGCTCTTCCTCACCGGCGACGATGAAGTAGCGGCAGCGCTAGGGTTTGAGAAGCTCGAGCTGGAGAGAGGTCAAGCGGAGTAAAATAAGTGAGGAAGGGAGAGGGGTATTTATAGCCATGGTGAAAACCGTTCGCCCGAAGAATTTGGACAAACGTGCCCCTGACCCTTCTCATTCGCATGACATGTGTCACCCACGTACTGAGAAGTGGAGATCGTGTTAGACCGTGGGTGAGTGGATAAGTATGTCGTGGGATGCAGAACGGTTTGAGCGGCAAAGCCGAAAAGTGAATAAGATAAGTTAAAAGTTCCGTTCGCAATTTCTTCAGCTGACAAGGACACACTAAAGATTTTGAACGAGTTTCAAATAGAACGCACATGAAGAATTTGTGAATAGATTGGGTCGAGTATAGCATAGAGGGGGAAGGGCCCGATCACATTCACTTAGCAGAAAAACCAACTTGAAGAAGTAGTCATAAGTGAATGTTGTAGAGGACATAAACTCATATATATATATAGCCAATGAAGAAAAATGACGGAAACAGTGAAGACAATGCAAAGTTGAAGAAAATGAACAACTGAGGAATTTCAACTTTTGGTGGTGGCGTGACCCACGTATAAGAATGATGATTTCAGACACCGCGTACAATTGCCGTAGGGTTCTGAGAATCAAATTCTTCATTAATTTCTTCACACTTAGAGTGTTATTCTTCATTGATTGAAGAAAAACGTTTCTTCATGTGTTGCACATCTAAGTCATCAATTTTGCATAAGTGTTAGGATGAGTGTCCTTTTCAAAGAACATTCGAAGATTCTAAGATATTTAGCTCACACCGCAACTTGCTAAATCTCTTCTCATCCAAGGGCTTTGTGAAGATATCGGCTAGCTGTTCTTCCGTATTCACATGCTCAATAGAAATGTCGCCCTTCAACACATGATCACGAAGAAAATGATGACGAATCTAAATGTGCTTTGTCTTCAATTGCTGAACTAGGTTGTGAGCAATCTTGATGGCACTCTCATTGTCACAGAAGAGAGGCACATTCTTCATGTTGACTCCATAGTCCTTAAGAGTTTGCTTCATCCATAGCAATTGAGCACAGCAAGAACCAACGGCAATGTACTCAGCTTCAGCAGTAGATAGTGATACGTCATTCTGTTTCTTCGAGGACCAACAGACCAAAGATCGTCCAAGGAAATTACATGTACCAGATATTGACTTGCGGTCCACACGATCACCAGCATAGTCAGAGTCAGAATATCCAATGAGATCAAAAGCCGAGCCCTTGGGGTACCATAATCCAAGTGTTGGTGTGTGAGCCAGATATCGAAGAATATGCTTCACAACCTTATGGTGTGATTCCTTCGGTGTAGCTTGAAATCGGGCACACATGAAAACACTAAGCATAATATCTGGCCTAGATGCACATAAGTGCAATAAAGAACCAATCATGGAGCGGTATACCTTATGATCGAAGTCAATACCATTTTCATCAGTGCACAGATGGCCATTTGTGGGCATAGGAATTTTGACGCCTTTGCAATCTTGCATGCCGAATTTCCTCAATACATCCTTGAGGTATTTCTCCTGAGATATGAATATGCTATTGCATTGTTGACGAATTTGAAGACCTAAGAAGAATTTCAACTCTCCCATCATAGACATTTGATATTCTTCACTCATCATGTAGGCAAATTCATCACTATAACGTTGGTCAGTACAGCCAAAGATAATATCATCAACATATATTTGGCACACAAACAATTCACCATCATAAGATTTAGTGAAAAGAGTAGGGTCGAGTGAACCGGGTTTGAAGCCTTTCTTCATGAAGAATTCCTTCAAGGTATCATACCACGCCCGTGGGGCCTGCTTGAGGCCATAGAGGGCCTTGTTGAGTCTGAAGACTTTATCAGGATTCTTCAGATCTTCAAAACCTGGGGGTTGAGCAACATATACTTCTTCCTCAAGCTTACCATTGAGGAATGCACTTTTCACATCCATTTGATATAAAGTGATATCATGATGGTTAGCATAAGCAAGTAATATGTGAATAGCCTCAAGTCTAGCAACAGGTGCAAAAGTTTCATCGAAGTCAATTCCTTCAACCTGTGTGAAGCCTTGAGCTATGAGCCGTGCCTTATTCCTCACCACAAGGCCATTTTCATCTTGCTTGTTGCGGTAGATCCACTTTGTGCCAATGATATTGTGCTTGCGAGGATCTGGACGTTTGACCAGTTCCCAGACATTGTTGAGCTCGAACTGATGTAGTTCTTCTTACATGGCCTGAATCCACTAAGGCTCCAGAAATGCTTCATCTACCTTAGTGGGCTCTGTGATAGATACAAAAGCATAGTTCCCACAAAAGTTAGATAAATGTGAAGCTTTTGAGCGTGTGAGAGGACCTGGCGCTTTGATGTCATTGATGATCTTTTCAACTTGCACTTCTTTTGCAATGCGAGGATGAGCTAGTTGTCATTGAGGAATTTGATCAGCATTCTCTTCAGCACCATTTTCTTCAGTATTCTCTTCAGGTGCATTAGCTCGATGTTCTTCATGTTTCATGTTCTGGAATGAATTCTTCAGCAGATTCTTCAGTAGGAATGACATCCTCAGTAGCCTTGAACTTGATAGTTTCCTCATGTGCTGGTTCATCTATCACAGTAGGTAGGTGCTCTCTTTGTGAGCCATTAGTTTCATCGAACTGCACATCTACAGTTTCAACAACCTTGTGAAGAACGTTGTTGAAGACTCTATAGGTGTGCGAGTCCTTTCCGTAACCAAGCATAAAACCTTCATGTGCTTTCGGTGCAATTTTTGAGTTGTGATGAGGATCTCTAATCCAACATTTAGCACCGAAGACTTTGAAATAACTTACATTGGGTTTCTTGTCAGTGAGGAGTTCATAGGCAGTCTTCTTGAAGAATTTGTGAAGATATACTCTGTTGATGATGTGGCACGCAGTATCAATTGCCTCAATCCAGAAACAACGAGGCGTTTTGTATTCATCAAGCATAGTGCGAGCCATCTCAGCAAGAGTCATGTTCTTGCGCTCTACGACGCCGTTCTGCTGAGGAGTATAAGGAGCAGATAACTCATGAGTAATACCAAGTTCATCAAGATAGTCATCTAGACCAGAATTCTTGAACTCGGTTCCATTGTCACTTCTGATGTGCTTGATCTTCACACCAAAGTTGGTTGAAGCCCTCGAGTAAAATCGTTTGAAGACTTCCTGCACTTCATGTTTGTAAGTAACAATGTGTACCCATGTGTATCAAGAGTAATCATCAACAATAACAAAGCCATATAGAGATGCATCTTGTAACAGCGGAATAATGATTAGGACCAAAGAGATCCATGTGAAGAAATTCAAATGGACGAGTAGTGGTCATGATAGTCTTCGTTGGATGCTTAGCCTCTTCATCTTCCCAGGTTCACAGGCTCCGCATAGGTGATCCTTGAGGAATTTGACATTTTCGATGCCAATGACATGCTTCTTCTTTGCAAGCGTGTGCAGATTCCTCATGCCTGCATGACCAAGTCGTCGATGCCAGAGCCAGCCTTTTGAAGCTTTTGCAAGTAGGCACACGGCTGGTTGTGGTCCTGTAGAGAAATCAACAATATACAAGTTTCCTCTCCTAAAGTCTTCGAAGACTTTGGAATTGTCAGCTTCCATAACCACAACACAATGGTACTTGCCAAAGACAACAACCATATCAAGATCACAAAGCATTGAGACAGACATAAGGTTGTATCCTAAGGACTCAACAAGCATGACTTTGTCCATGTGTCGATCCTTTGTGATCGCAACCTTACCTAGACCCAATACCTGACTTTTGCCTTTGTCGGCAAAGATGATATGCTTTAGATGCGACGGAGATAATAGAGCATCCATCAATAGATTCTTGTCACCAGTCATGTGATTTGTACATCCACTATCGAGGACCCACTCAGTAGCTTTGGGTTGATCATCCTACAGATGAATTAGTGCAACTTACGAACTCATATACTTCATCAGTGAAGAATATGACATCAATTCGTCAGATCAATTTCATCAAGCAACAGAACAAATAAAGCAGTATGAGGACGTGAGAAATGAAAGTTCATTTCTTCATGATTAGCCTGCATCCCTTCAGGCATACTCAGGTCTCGAGCAAATTCTTCAGACGATTACGTATGTCTGGAGACCTGACCTGCAGAAGAGATTAGTTCTTTTTCTTCACCACCCACATCTGAAGGGGTGGCAAAGAGTTCATCACTCTGCAAGCTCCATACGAGAAAGGTGGCATAGAAGCCAGTCCATTTCGTTTCTCATAAGAGGAGTTAGGATAAGCATATGAATAAGCAGAGAAATTCTTTGAGGACTTATGAACATGATGATTAGAAGAATAATGATCATATTCATAGCCCTTAGCTCTTCCCTGCGAAACAGAGTTGTTAGCACGATGATATTCATGTGAGGACTTTGATCCTTTTGAGGAATTTGGTCCATATGAAGAATTTGATCTGGGGTTCCTATTCTTCATAGGTGGTGTCCTGAGGACATTCACCTGAAGACTTTCAAGGCACCTTTTAGGAACCCAGATTTTCTTCATAGGGGGACCGTTACTGCAGTTAGTGCCAACATATCTAGCAAATACTTCACCATTATGATTTTTGAACAGTTTATAGTTGGAGTCAAATGACTCATCATCAGAACAAGGAGATTCACATGCAAATCCAGATAAGTTAGATGGATCAACTGGAGGTCCCTTTGCAGCAACCCATGTAGTTTTGGGGTACTGCTCAGGCTTCCAATATGTACCATTAGCATTGAGTTTCCTCTCAAAGGCAATACCCTCTTTCCTAGGGTTCCTGTTGAGGATTTGCTTTTTAAGCACATCACAAAGAACCTGATGCCCTTTGAGGCTTTTGTACATGTCTATCATGTACAATTCCTTCATCCCTGCATCGTCAGTGATACTAGCAATGTCCTCAGATGAGGAATTAGTGATAGTAGAGGCATGTGAAGAATTTGAAACATTAGTGGCATTTGAACATTCAGGTAAAGAATTAGCAGATTCACGTTCAATGCACTTCAAGCATGGAGGAACAAATTCTTCCTGAGAAGCACTGATTTGTTGAGCAAGTAATGAATCGCGCTCCTTCTGAAGATCTTCATAACTCACTCTTAGCTTCTCAAGGTCTTGCTTTCTTTGAAGAAATTCATAAGAAAGCTTCTCATGATCAGATAAGAGAGTGTTATGATGATCTTGAAGGGTGTCATACTTAGTATGAAGTCTCTAAAGACTTTCAGCCAAAGCTTTTGACTGATCCATTTCTTCACCCAACATATCATCGCTCCTATTTAGCATGTATTGAACTTTTTCCAAAGCTCTTTGTTGTTTAGTGGCAAGGGAAGCAAGTTTGACATAGTTGGGTCCAAATTCATCACCAGATTCATCATCACTAGACTCGGATAGGTAGCATTCAGTTACCTTAGCATCTTTTGCCATAAGGCATGATGCAGAAGATGATGATTCTGGTTCGAATGTCATCGCTTTGAGAGATTCCTTGAAGTCCTCAAACCATGGATCATGACAGGTTCGATGACCTTCATAGACCTCAGAGAGACGGTCCCAGATAAGCTTCGCATGATCGAGATGCATGACATTCCTGAACTGATTTTGAGACAGACAGGAGCAGATGACGTCCTTCACCGTGAGGTTGAGAAGAGTGTACTTGCGAATGTCATCTGCTTCCGCCATCTTGCACAGATCGGTCAGACCAATCTCAGTGACGGTCCACAGCTTGCTGTTCACTGCCATGAGGCGCTTCTTCATCATGGCCTTCCATTTGGGATACTCGTGACCGTCAAAGATGGGGCATGTCACTTTCTTCATACTTACGGTCGACATAACTAAAACTCCAGGCGGTTACACCAAAATCACACAGAACAAGGGAGAACCTGGCTCTGATACCAATTGAAAGTGCGTTATATCGACTAGAGGGGGGTGAATAGGCGATTTTTATGAAATTCTTCATTGAGGAATTTGCCGGTGAGGAAATTCCTTAGCGAAGAACTACTAGCAGCGGAATAAGTACTCAAAAGTAAACATAATAGAACACAAGCATAGTCATCATGATGAAATGAAGACAGGCACAGAGTACAGGAAGCGTAAGCACAGGATAACACAGGATGAAGACAAACAGACTGAAGAAATTGAACTAAGGAAATTGAGAAAGTCTTCAGTCAAAGTCCTCAAACACAGATATGAACAATCACACAACACAGTTATGAGGAAATGAAAGAATTGAGGAAATAGAACCAGTAAGCTTGGTGAAGACAATGATTTGGTAGACCAGTTCCAACTGTTGTCTCAGTTGTATGTCTGGTTGGAGCGGCTGAGTATTTAAACTCGAGGACACACAGTCCCGGACACCTAGTCCTGAACACGCAGCTCAGGACACCAAGTCCTCACCGTATTCTCCTTGAACTAAGGTCACACAGACCTCGTCCAATCACTCGTGGTAAGTCTTTAGGTGACTTCCGAACCTTCATAAACTTGGTCACTCAGCGATCTACAATTCCTCTTGGATGCTCTAGACCATGATGCCTAACCGTCTGGAAGAAGCACAGTCTTCAAAGGTAACAAGCGTCGGATCCACGCAGGATCAATCTCTTCAGTGATGCTCAATCACTTGGGGTTTGTAGGTGTTTGGGTTTGGGTTTTTCCTCACTTGATGATTTTCGCTCAAAGTCCTCGGAGGATGGGTTGCTCTCAAATGACAAGTGTCAGTTTCTCTCGGAGCAGCCAACCAGCTAGTGGTTGTAGGGGGCGGCTATTTATAGCCTAGGGAGCAGCCCCACATGATAAGACATAAATGCCCTTCAATGATATGACCGTTAGGTGGATAGATATTTTGGGACAGCTAGCGCATAGCACAGCAACGGTCGGAATTTTGAGTAACAAAATCCTCAGGGCTATCATGTTCCTCACTGTGTAAGTAATCCGCACTGGCGAATTCCTAAATCCTCAGTCAGAACAAATTCCTCAGAGACCGGAAGAACTTCGTCTCTGTCACTGAAGAATATGACTGGACTATATGAGGTTTCCAATGGCTTCACTCAAAGGGATTGGTAGGTGTAGGATTTTGAGTTGGGCATCACATGGAAAATTTTCCTTAGTATTTCCTCGACCCCCTTTAACAGTACGGTGTTCCCTATGACTCAAGAAAGAGAAAATGAAACTATGAAAACAAAAGTCTTCACGCTTCATGTTCCTCGAATGAATACCAAGTCTTCAAGGTCACACCAATTTCTTCACTTTCAAAGTCTTCAAAAATCCAAAGTCTTCAGTCGAAGAACTTCATTTTTAGGGGTCGACTTTCTTTGTAAATATCAAACTCCTCATAGACTTATAGACCTGTGTACACTTACAAACACATTAGTCCCTTAACCTATAAGTCTTCAATACACCAAAATCACTAAGGGGCACTAGATGCACTTACATTAGTACAAGGAAACATCAGCCTAAGTCATAACAAAACTTATCACCTCGTGGGGAGGTCAAAATAACTCCAACCCCCGAGCCTTCCAACTGCCTGGATCCATCAAAATGAATAGTGCATTATATATTATCAGGCTTTTCTTCAGGCATCTACAACTCTATCCAATCATTGATAAAATCACAAGTGCTTCAGACTTGATAGATATCCGAGGCATATACTTCAATTCACGGGGTCCAAGCTCAATGGCCACTTGGCCACCTAGTCTGTAGCTTCTCTGTTTTGCATAATATCCCCTAGAGGAGCAGAACTGACAACAATGATGGGATGACCAAGGAAATACTGCTTCAACTTACGACTAGCCATGAATACTCCATAAACTAGCTTCTGCCAATGTGGATATCTTTGCTTAGATTCAATTAACACCTCACTGACATAGTAAAACGGCATTTGAACCAGATATTCCTTGCCTAAATCCTTCCTTTCCATAACAACTGCTACGCTGACGGCTCTCCTGTTAGCAGCCACATATAAAAGCAAGGGCTCCTTATCAATAGGAGCTGCAAGAACCGGTGGCTCACCCAAATGCTTTTTAAGCACCTCCAACGCCTGATTGGCGGCATCACTCCATACAAAGTGATCTGTTTTCTTCATCATCTGGTATAGAGGGATAGCCTTTTCTCCCAGGCGGCTAATAAACCGGCTTAAAGCCGCAATATGACCCGCCAAATGTTGGACGTCGTTAATACATGCCGGTTTAGCCAAAGAAGTCATAGCCTTGATTTTCTCCGAGTTAGCTTCAATGCCTCTCTCCGAGACCAAAAAACCAAAGAGCCTTCCTGCTGGCACACCAAAGACACATTTGGCCGGGTTAAGCATCATTTTGTAGACTCGGAGGTTTCCAAACATTTCCTTCAAGTCATCTAACAAGGTCTCCTTCTTTCTGGATTTTACCATGATATCATCCAAATAAGCGTGAACATTACGTCCAATCTGGCTGTGGAGGCAATTCTGAACGCAATGCTGATAAGTCGCCTGGGCACTCTTGAGCCTGAAAGGCATAGATACGTAGCAGAAGGCTCCAAAGGGAGTGATGAAAGATGTCTTCTCCTGGTCCTTAACTGCCATCTTCATCTGATGATGACCAGAATAAGCATCTAAAAAACTCAAACGCTCACAACCCACCGTAGCATCAATGATCTGATCAATACGAGGGAGAGCAAAAGGATCAGCCAGACAGGCTTTGTTAAGGTCTGTGTAATCCACACACATAGGCCAAGTGCCATTTTTCTTAGGTACCAGCACCGGGTTAGCCAACCATTAAGGATAAAAAACTTCAATTATAAACCCGGCCGCCAAGAGCCGGACCACTTCTTCACCAATGGCCTTGCGCTTTTCTTCATTAAAGCGACGAAGGAATTGCTTGACCGGTTTAAATTGTGGATCAACATTGAGAGTGTGCTCAACAAGTTCCCTTGGTACATGTGGCATGCCTGAAGGCTTCCATGAAAAGATGTCCCGATTCTCACGGATCAACTCGATGAGTGCGCTTTCCTATTTTGAACCCATATAGGCACTGATACTGAATTGTTTGGATGAATCGCCAAGAACAAAATCGACCTGCTTGGTGTCTTCTGCCGACTTAAACTTCAACAAGGGGCCATGCTTTGTGGTTGGCTTCTTCAAGGGGGTCATATCCGCTGGGTCAACATTGTCTTTGTAGAATTTTAACTCCTCTGTTGCACAAACAGACTCAGCATAGGCATCATCTCCCTCCTCACACTCCAAAGCTATCTTCCTATCACCATGCACTGTGATAGTACCCTTACAACCCGACATTTTAAGTTGCAGATAAACATAACAAGGCCGTGCCATAAATTTGGCATAAGTCAGCCGTCCGAATAATGCGTGATAAGGGCTCTTGATCTTGACCACCTCAAAATTAATGTTTCGGCCTTGTAGTCATGCTCATCGCCAAACGCCACTTCCAAGGCTATCTTACCCACCGGATATGCCGATTTACCAGGCACCACCCCATGGAAAATAATAGAAGACGGCTTAAGATCTTTGCTAGTCAAATTCATACAGCGAAAAGTATCATAATAAAGGATATTGATACTGCTGCCCCCGTCCATAAGCACCTTCGTGCACTTGTATCCTCCAACCTGAGGAGCAACCACCAAAGCCAACTGACCTGGATTGTCAACCCGGGGCGGGTGATCCTCACGGCTCCATACAATGGGCTGCTCTGACCATCACAAGTATCGAGGGACTGCCGGCTCAACCGTGCTCGCCGCTCGTTTATGAACCTTATGGTCTCGCTTGCATGAACTCGTAGTAAAAACATGATAATGGACACTATTCAGCTGCTTTGGGTTACTCTAATAACTGGACAGTTGCTGCTGATTGCCTTGACTGGGCTGCTGATTAAAACCGCCTTGATTGCCTTGGCCTTGAAATCCACAGCTTGAGCCACCACCTCCAAAGCCGGGTCCGTGAGAGCCAGATCCTGACCCGCCCTGTGAGCCATGATTGTCCTGATAAAAGCCAGAATTTCTATACTCCCTCATAATGAAGCAATCTTTTCATAGATAAGTGGTCGGCTTGTCCTGAGAACCGTGCTTTGGGCTAGGCTGATTCATTATCACCTCAAGGTTGAACTTTGGCACGTGATGTCGCTTGAAGCTACGTCGGTATTTCCCCAAAGAGGAAGGGATGATGCAGCCCAGCGGCAGTAGGTATTTCCCTCAGATATGAAACCAAGGTTATCGAACCAGTAGGAGAACCAAACAACACAATGTAAATAACAACTGCACACAAATAACAACTTCACGCAACCCGACGTGTTAAAGGGGTTGTCAATCCCTTCCGGGGTGCGGCGCCTCAAGATAGGCAAACAAACGTGAGGTAAATTTGTAGTAGATTGATAGATCGAACACCAAACAAATAAATAAGAATACATTGCAGCAAGGTATTTTTGGGTTTTTGGATTAATTGATCTAAAAATAAAAGCAAGAGAAAAATAGATCGCAAAGGCAAATATATGAGAAAGAAGACTCGGGGGCGTAGGTTTCACTAGTGGATTCTCTCGAGAAAAATAGCAAAAGGTGGGTAAACAAATTACTGTTGGGCAATTGATAGAACTTCAAATACTCATGAAGATATCTAGGCAATGATCATTATATAGGCATCACGTCCAAGATTAGTAGACCGACTGTCGGTGTCAAAACCGGCGGATCTCGGGTAGGGGGTCCCGAACTGTGCGTCTAGGATCGACGGTAATAGGAGACAGGGGACACGATGTTTACCCAGGTTCGGGCCCTCTCTATGGAGGTAATACACTACTTCCTGCGTGATTGATCTTGATGAATATGAGTGTTACAAGAGTTGATCTACCATGAGATCGTAATGGCTAAACCCTAGAAGTCTAGCCTATGAATATGGTAATGAGTATATGTGTTGTCCTTTCGGGACTATACCCTACGGTTTATATAGACACCGAGGGGATCTAGGGTTTACATGGAGTCGGTTACATAAGAAGGAATCTTCGGTCGCCAAGCTTGCCTTCCACGCCAAGTAGAGTCCAATCCGGACACGGTGCAATCTTCGGTCTTCGTTTCTTCACAACCCATCAGTCCGGCCCATAGATAACATGCCGGACACCCGACGACCCCTTAGTCCAGGACTCCCTCACCAACTCCTGCCTACATCTACTACTATTACTCCACACATCGACCGCTATCCAGCATGCATCTAGTGTATTAAGTTCATGGGGAAATGGAGTAATGCAATAAGAATGATGACATGATGTAGACAAGATCTATCTATGTAGAGATAGACCCCGTCGTTTTATCCTTAGTAGCAACGATGCATACGTGTTGTTTCCCTTTCTGTCACTGGGATCAAGCACCCTAAGATCGAACCCACTACAAAGAACCTCTTCCCATTGCAAGATAAATAGATCAAGTTGGCCAAAGAAAACCAAAATATCGAGAAGAAATATGAGGCTATAAGCAATCATGCATAAAAGAGATCAAAGAAACTCAAAAAACTTTCATGGATATAAAAAGATAGACCTGATCCTAGACTCAAAGTTCATCGATCCCAACAAACACACCGCAAAAGAGTTACATCATATGGATCTCCAAGAGACCATTGTATTGAGAATCAAGTGAGAGAGATTAAGCCATCTAGCTACTAACTACAGACCCGAAGGTCTACAAAGAACTACTCACGCATCATCGGAGAGGCACCAATGGAGGTGTTGAACCTCATCCGAGATGGTGTCTAGATTAGATCTGGTGGTTTTGGACTCTGCGGCGGCTGGATGAATATTTTGTAGACCCCCCTAGAGTTTCTGGAATATTGGGTTATTTATGGAGGAGGTCCGGGGGGCACCCGAGGTGGGCACAACCCACCAGGGCGCGCTGGGCCTCCTGGCGCGCCCTGGTGGGTTGTGCCCCCCTCGGGGCACCCCCAGGCGCAGCCAGGGCCCATTGTGTTCCTTTTGTCCCATAAAAATTCTCCTTAAAGTTTCGGGGCATTTGGACTCCATCTGATATTGATTTTCTACAATGTAAAAAACATGGAAAACATAGCAACTGGCACTTGGCACTATGTCAATAGGTTAGTACCAAAAAATGATATAAAATGATTATAAAACATGCAAGATTGATAGTATAACGGCATGGAACAATCAAAAATTATAGATACGTTGGAGACGTATCAGCCCGCCAAACCGGGGCATTGATGATTTCCCCTTATGATGCTGATTATTATTCTGCGTGTTGGTATTAGCCACAAAGTCTGAACCGCCGTCAGTTTGCTTGCGCTTACCATTATTACCTTGACCCACCGTATTGTGTTGATGTCCCTTTGCATTGCCGTTCTTCTTCCCCTTGCCATCCTTCTCTTCATCAGACTCGGGGTGTTTAGTATAATCAGAGTCAGCGTATTTGATGAGAGCCGCCGTGAGCTCTCCCATATCATTGCAGTGGTGCTTAAGCCGCCCTAGCTTATGTTTGAGGGGAAGGAACCGGCAATTTTTCTCCAAAATCAGGATGGCTGAACCGACGTTGATGCTTTCCGATGAGTGGATGATAGCTGAGATCCGGTGTACCCAATGGGCAGTCGACTCGTCCTCCCTCTGGATGAAAGTGTCTAAATCAAGAATCGATGTAGGCTGCTTGCATGTGTCCTTGAAATTCTGAATAAAGCGCGTCTTCAATTCGGTCCATGATCTCATGGAGTTAGGGGCAATACTTTTAGCCACGTGCGAGCCGACCCATCCAACATCATGGTGACGTACTTAGCGCACACAACGTCATTGACGTCCAACATCTCCATGGCCAGTTCATAGCTCTCGATCCAAGCTTCTAGGGGTTGATCCGCCGTCTAATTGGGAACCTTGTGGAGGTCCTTAAATCCTTGGGCAAACGCTAATTACGCAAAGCCGGTACTAGACACGTCATGCCCACGGTCCTAGAAGTCATCCCAGCTTCTACAGACATCGACGGGTTATGTTAAGGTTGCTGATGAGCCACAAACTGATACACTAGCTCAGCCTCCCAACATGCCCTGCCCTGATCCACCAAAGCCTAAGCATTGTTATCAGCGCGTGGCGGGTCATGCTCACGGGGCTGGTGACGGTGCCGCTCACTGCTCGAAACCACCGACGACTCAATGCACCGGCTATAAATTCTGCTATGGCGTGGGTGAAGGAAATATGCCCTAGAGGCAATAATAAAGTTGTTATTTATATTTCCTTATATCATGATAGATTTTTATTATTCATGCTGGGATTGTATTAACCATAAACTTAGTACATGTGTGAATACATAGACGAACAGAGTGTCCCTAGTATGCCTCTACTTGACTAGCTCGTTAATCAAAGATGGTTAAGTTTCCTAGCCATGGACTTGTGTTGTCATTTGATGAACGGGATCACATCATTAGAGAATGATGTGATGGACAAGACCCATCCGTTAGCTTAGCACTATGATCGTTTAGTTTATTGCTATTGCTTTCTTCATTACTTATACATGTTCCTATGACTACGAGATTATGTAACTCCCGAATACTGGAGGAACACTTAGTGTGCTATCAGACGTCACAACGTAACTGAGTGATTATAAATATGCTCTACAGGTGTCTCCGATGGTGTTTGTTCAGTTGGCATAGATCGAGATTAGGATTTGTCACTCCATATATCGGAGAGGTATCTCTGGGCCCTCTCGGTAATGCACATCACAATGAGCCTTGCAAGCAATGTGACTAATGAGTTAGTCATGGGATGATGCATTACGGAACGAGTAAAGAGACTTGCCAGTAACGAGATTGAACAAGGTATGATGATACCGACGATAGAATCTCGGGCACGTAACATACCGATGACAAAGGGAATAACGTATGTTGTTATGCGGTTTGACCGATAAAGATCTTCGTAGAATATGTAGAAACCAATATGAGCATCCAGGTTCTGCTATTGGTTATCGACCGGAGATGTGTCTCGGTCATGTCGACATAGTTCTCGAACCCGTAGGGTCCGCACGCTTAACGTTCATTGACGATATGTATTATGAGTTATGTGATTTGATGTACCGAAGGTTGTTCGAAGTCCCGGATGAGATCACGTACATGACGAGGAGTCTCGAAATGGTCGAGACATAAAGATTCATATATTCGAAGGTTACATTCAGACACCGGAATGGTTCGGGTCATTTCGGAGTACCGGGGGTTACCGGAACCCCCTCCAGGAAGTTATCGGGCCTTATGGGCCTAGTGGTGGAAGAGAGGAGGTAGGCCAAGAGGTGGCGCCACCCTCCTAGAACAAACAAAATTGGACTAGGGCTAGGGGGACCCCCCCTATTTCCTTCTCTTCTTCCTCTCCTTCCTTCTTCTCCTAATAGGACCAGGAAAGGGGGAAACCTACTCCTAGTAGGAGTAGGAATCCCCCACTTGGGCACGCCCCTTGTGGTCTGTAACATCCCAAATTTTCAATTTGGAATGTTATACACTAGATCATACGCATATCATATTTTCTTGCATTTTGGTTGATCCTAGAAATTTCACGCAACTCAAGGACCCTCGGAGAGAGTTGGAGATTTCGTTATTTTCATATTTGAGAGTTCTCTCAAATTTTGAAAATAGGATCATTTGATTTATTTATTTTATCTTCAATAAATTTTCCGGTGTCAAAATATGAGAGAGGGAATAATATGACTTTCCCAAATTTAGGAAAATGAAGATTTAATAAATAGATCAATTTTGTTGCCGGAGTTTTATTTGCATTTTATTTGGATAGGGAAAAATGCGCGTTTTCAAAAAATTGCATTTTAGGTCCGGAGAAAAGTTCATTTTGTTCGGCTCATTTTTAGGAGTCGGGGAAAATTTACTTTAGATTTTTCGGAGTTCGTTTAGATCCCTTTTGTTTTTTTTCTGCGCGAGGAAACTATTTAAAAAAAAGTTGAGCAGCGCCTTGGGCCAAAGGCCCAAGCCAAGCCACCTACCGCCGCGCTCCCAGGCGCCAGGCGCCGAGCCAGGAGCCGGTCGGCCGCCGCCGCCTCTTGCTAGGACCGAATCCTTTTAGGATTCTAGGGCGCCCCCTTGTCCCTTTTTCCTTATTTCGTTTTCTTTAGTCCTACTCCGTTTATTTTCTAGATCTTTCCTACTCCTATTCTAATTCCTTGTCCTCTACCCCAAGTAAACCCCTCCCCTCCCCAATATAAATACCCAAGCACCCCCCCTCTAAACACATCAAATCAAAGCTCTTCACCACGCCGCGCCGCCTCACACCGCGCCCTGCGTCACCGCCGCCGCGCCGCCTCACCCGCGCCGCCACCCCACACCCGCGCCGCCGCCTCACCTTGCCGCCGCCACCCCACACCCGCGCCGCCGCCGCACCTTGCCCACGCCGCCGCCCTACGCCGACGCCACCGGAGCCCCTCACCGGAGACCTCGCCAAGGTTGCCCCGCGCTACATCTATTCTTTTTCTCGGATCGTTTTCTTCTAATCGTTCCGATTCGTTTCTTCTCTAAACCGTTCCAGTTTTCTAGATCAGTTTTTCGATCGGTTTTTCTTCTCCGAAACCCTAGATCGGATTCGTTTTCTTCTCCGATTTAGTTGCCTTTGCACCGTTCGTCCTAACGAACGTGATCACCGGATTCTTCTAGGTTAACGACGTCCGTTCGTTTAACCGTTCTTCTTTTTCTTTTCATCGGATTTATTCCGCGATCGTGATCTCAGATCCGATCTTCTTCCTAGTCTATCTTTTCGCTCATTTATCGGAATCAGGTGATTCAAGCGCCTGGAGTTTCGTCTCGAAACCGCCGTTCCGTCTAATCAACTTGAACAAGCTTTTGCTACAGTAAAATTTTGACCTAGTTACAACTTGCTAGAACCGAGTTGTTTTCTTCCGCCGTTTGTTTTTCGTTCTTTCTTGCAACCGGAGTTCTTAAGTTGAACTACCTGGTTCGTTCTCTTGTTCGAGTTTTACCTGTGCATTAGATGAGTACTTATTGTATGCTTGTTGTTTGTCTGCGATAGATTACCCGGATTGCGCCGCTTGTTACTTCGAAACCCTAGGACTCGCGGATCATCAGCAAGGCAAGTTCACACTTTGATCATACCTTTTCTACAACCCAGTTTTATTGCATTAGATCAGTCCTCACACATTGCATGATTAGGATCTAATTAAATTGTGGGATGGGAAGTAGATGAGGTAGTACCTATTACCTGTATTATTATCAAACCCTTGGGAGTTACTTCTACGTTGCTTATTATGCCATGCTATGCTAGTAGACATGGATTGGGTGAGTGATATCCATGACAGATGTGAGATGATAATTTTAATGGTTTATCTAAGGTGGCAACTTAAACACACATCTGGGTGGATTGAGGCACCTGATGTCTATCAGGACTTGCCTGTTTTTTTTGGACCGCCACCCAGGCTCAAAGGGATCATAAGATCTTTCATGCTAGAAACTTCCGTGTGCAGCCACAAGCCATTATGGGCTCTGGCATAGTTGACTAAGTAGTGCGAACTCTTACGGGGTGGACTAGCAGATGTAGGGGATGTAGGTGTACCGGTCTACCCCACATGTAAGGTGCTAGCGCTTCTGAAAGACTATGTCTCGGTCATCCGTCTTCTCAAACACCATGTAGTGCGAGAAACCAAACGGAGGCGATCGAGTCTTGTGGGGAAAAGTGCGCAAACCTCTGCAGAGTTTACAAACTAATCATGATTAGTCGTGTCCCCGGTTGTGGACAACTTGAGTATCTAGTACTTGAATATCGAGTGAATCTCAACATGTTACTTCTAATTAATGTTGTTGGGTTTTAATTACTTTTAATTGGGATTGAGAATGCTGTCAACCATTCTCAATGTTTCACAACCACCATGATAGTTAAATAAATTTATTCCTTTGTAGTAGGGAAAAATTGGCTTTACGCAAAAACCTTATAACCATAGAGCTTTTCCACCAGCCAAATATGCATGTAGTGATAGCCATTGTTCATCATTCTCTATGGTGTGAATTTGCCAGTACATTCAATGTACTGACCCGTTTTCGGGCTGCAACGTCTTATGTTGCAGGTTTCTTACGACGAGTAAGTGATACGTTAGGGTTACGATTTCTACACTCAACTTTGCCGTTGGTGTTGATGGGAAACCACAACCTTGTTGCTTCCGCTATATTGGATTGAGGTAATAGTATTTACGTTACTTTATACATGTGATTTACCTCTGTTATAAATCCTTCGAGTACTGTGTGTGTCAGCATACTGATCCAGGGATGACACATAAGCACAGAGACTTGATCCATTTGGGTCGGGTCGCTACATGGTCGGTCGGCCTCCTCCTCCACTCCTTTATATACGGGGGAGGGGGCACCCCATAGACACACAAGTTGATCTTTAGCCGTGTGCAGTGCCCCCCTCAACAGTTTTACACCTCGGCCATATTGTCGTAGTGCTTAGGCGAAGCCCTGCGTCGGTAACTTCACCATCACCGTCAACACGCCGTCGTGCTGATAGAATTCACCCTCGGCCTCAGCTGGATCAAGAGTACGAGGGACGTCACCGAGCTGAACGTGTGCAAATCGCGGAGGTGCCATGTGTTTGGTACTTGATCGGTTGGATCGCGAAGACGTTTGACTACATCAACCGCGTTACTAAACGCTTCCGCTTTCAGTCTGCGAGGGTACGTAGACACACTCTCCCCTCTCATTGCTATGCATCTCCTAATTAGATCTTGCGTGATCGTAGGATTTTTTTGAAATACTACGTTCCCCAACAGTGGCATCCGAGCCAGGTCTATGCTTAGATGTTATATGCACGAGTAGAACACAGAGAGTTGTGGGCGATAATAGCCATACTGCTTACCAGCATGTCATACTTTGATTCGGAGGTATTGTTGGATGAAGCGACCCAGACGGACATTACATGACCGCGTTCATGAGACTGGTTCTACCGATGTGCTTCGCACATAGGTGGCTAGTGGGTGTCTATTTCTCTAGCTTTAGTTGAATCGAGTGTGACTACGCCCGGTCCTTGTTTAAGGTCAAAACAACACACTTGACGAAAAATCATTGTGGTTTTGATGCGTAGGTAAGAACGGTTCTTGCTAGAAGCCCGTAGCAGCCACGTAAAACTTTCAACAACAAAGTAGAGGACGTCTAACTTGTTTTTGCAGGGCATGTTGTGATGTGATATGGTCAATACGTGAATATATAAATTGTTGTATGAGATGACCATGTTTTGTTAAAGTTATCGGCAACTGGCAAAAGCCTTATGGTTGTTTCTTTATTGCATAAGATGCAAGCGCCAAATAATTGCTTTACTTTATCATTAAGCGGTAGCGATAGTCGTAGAAGAAATAGTTGGCGAGACGACAATGATGCTACGATGGAGATCAAGGTGTCAAGGCAGTGACGATGGTGATCATGACGGTGCTTTGGAGATGGAGATCAAAGGCACAAGATGATGATGGCCATATCATATCACTTATTGATTGCATGTGATGTTTATCCTTTATGCATCTTATTTTGCTTAGTACAGCGGTAGCATTATAAGATGATCTCTCACTAAATTTCAAGGTACAAGTGTTCTCCCTGAGTATGCACCATTGCTACAGTTCGTTGTGCCGAGACACCACGTGATGATCGGGTGTGATAAGCTCTACGTTCACATACCACGGGTGCAAGCCAGTTTTGTACATGTAGAATACTCGAGTTAAACTTGACGAGCCTGGCATATGCAGATATGGCCTTGGAACACTGAGACCGAAAGGTCGAGCGTGAATCATATGGTAGATATGATCAACATAGTGATGTTCACCATTGAAAACTTCTCCATCTCACGTGATGATCGGACATGGTTTAGTTGATGTGGATCACGTGATCACTTAGATGATTAGAGGGATATCTATCTAAGTGGGAGTTCTTAAGTAATATGATTAATTGAACTTTAATTTATCATGAACTTAGTACCTGATAGTATTTTGCATGTCTATGTTGTTGTAGATAAATGGCCCGTGCTACTGTTCCTTTGAATTTTAATGCGTTCCTAGAGAAAGCTAAGTTGAAAGATGATGGTAGCAACTACACGGACTGGGTCCGTAACTTGAGGATTATCTTCATAGCTGCACAAAAGAATTATGTCCTAGAAGCACCGCTAGGTGTACCACCCGCGCCAGCAACTGCACACATTGTGAATGCCTGGCAGACGCGTGTTGATGACTACTCGAAAGTTCAGTGTGCCATACTTTACGGCTTAGAAGTAGGACTTCAACAACGTTTTGAACGTCATGGAGCATACGAGATGTTCCCGGAGTTGAAGTTAATATTTCAAGCAAATGTCCGAATTGAGAGATATGAAGTCTCCAATAAGTTCTACAGCTGCAAGATGGAGGAGAATAGTTCTGTCAGTGAACATATACTCAGAATGTCTGGGTACCACAACCACTTGACTCAACTGGGAGTTAATCTTCCTAATGATAGTGTCATTGACAGAGTTCTTCAATCACTACCACCAAGCTACAAAGCTTCGTGATGAACTATAATATGCAAGGAATGGATAAGACAATTGTCGAGCTCTTCGCAATGCTAAAAGCTGTGGAGGTAGAAATCAAGAAGAAGCATCAAGTGTTGATGGTTAACAAGACCATTAGTTTCAAGAAAAAAGGGCAAAGGGAAGAAGGGGAACTTTAAGAAGAACAGCAAGTAGGTTGCTGCTCAAGTGAAGAAGCCCAAGTCTGTACCTAAGCCTGAGACTGAGTGCTTCTACTTCAAAGGGACTGGTCACTGGAAGCGGAATTGCCCCAAGTATTTCGCGGATAAGAAGGATGGAAAAGTGAAAGGTATATTTGATACACATGTTATTGATGTGTACCTTACTAATGCTCGTAGTAGCGCCTGGGTATTTGATACTGGTTCTGTTGCTCATATTTGCATCTCCAAATAGGGGCTATGGATTAAGCGAAGATTGGCTAAGGACGAGGTGACGAAGCGCGTGGGAAATGGTTCCAAAGTCAATGTGATCACGGTCGGCACGCTACCTCTACATCTACATTCGGGATTAGTATTAGACCTGAATAATTGTTATTTGGTGCCAGCGTTAAGCATGAACATTTAATCTGGATCTTGTTTGATGCGAGACGGTTATTAATTTAAATCATAGAATAATGGTTGTTCTATTTATATGAGTAATATCTTTTATGGCCATGCACCCTTGATTAGTGGTCTATTTTTATTGACTCTTGGTATTAGTGATACACATATTCATAGTATTCAAGCCAAAAGATATAAGTTTAATAATGATAGTGCAACTTATTTGTGGCACTGCCGTTTAGGTCATATTGGCGTAAAGCGCATGAAGAAACTCCATGTTGATGGGATTTTGGAATCACTTGATGCTTACGAACCATGCCTCATGGGCAAGATGACTAAGACTCCTTTCTCCGGAACAATGGAACGAGCAACTGACTTATTGGAAATAATACATACTAATGTATGCGGTTCGATGAGTGTTGATGCTCGTGGCGGGTATCGTTATTTTCTGACCTTCACAGATGATTTGAGCAGATATGGGTATATCTACTTAACGAAACATAAGTCTGAAACATTTGAAAAGTTCAAAGAATTTCAAAGTGAAGTGAAAAATCATCGTAAGAAGAAAATTAAGTTTCTACGATCTGATCGTGGAGGTGAATATTTGAGTTATGAGTTTGGTCTTCATTTGAAACAATGTAGAATAGTTTCGCAACTCACGCCACATGGAACACCATAGTGTAATGGTGTGGCCGAGCGTCGTAACCACACTTTATTAGATATGGTGCGATCTATGATATCTCTTACTGATTTACCGCTATCGTTTTGGCGCTATGCTTTAGAGACGGCTGCATTCACGTTAAGTAGGGCACCATCAAAATCCGTTGAGACGACACCATATGAACCGTGGTTTGGCAATTAACCCAAGTTGTTGTTTCTTAAAGTTTGGTGTTGCGATGCTTATGTGAAAAAGCTTCAACCTGATAAGCTCGAACCCAAATCGGAGAAATGTGTCTTCATAGGATACCCAAAGGAAACTGTTGGGTACAGCTTCTATCACTGATTTGAAGGCAAGATATGCGTTGCTAAGAATGGATCCTTTCTCGAGAAGGGGTTTCTCTCAAAAGAAGTGAATGGGAGGAAAGTAGAACTTGATGAGGTAATTGTACCTGCTCCCTTATTGGAAAGTAGTTCATCATAGATACCTGCTCCCTTATTGGAAAGTAGTTCATCATAGACATCAGTTCCAGTGATACCTACACCAATTAGTGAGGAAGCTAATGATGATGATCATGAAACTTCTGATCAAGTTACTACCGAACCTCGTAGGTCAACCAGAGTAAGATCCGCACCAGAGTGGTACGGTAATCCTGTTCTAGAGGTCATGTTACTTGACCATGACGAACCTACGAACTATGAGGAAGCGACGATGAGCCCAGATTTCGTGAAATGGCTGGAGGCCATGAAATCTGAGATGGGATCCATGTATGAGAACAAAGTGTGGACTTTGGTTGACTTGCCCGATGATCGGCAAGCCATAGAGAATAAATGGATCTTCAAGAAGAAGACTGACGCTAACGGTAATGTTACTGTCTACAAAGCTCGAATTGTTGCGAAAGGTTTTCGACAAGTTCAAGGAGTTGACTACAATGAGATCTTCTCACCCGTAGTGATGCTCAAGTCCGTCCGAATCATGTTAGCAATTGGCGCATTTTATGATTATGAAATTTGGCAAATGGTTGTCAAAACTGCGTTCCTTAATGGATATCTTAAAGAAGACTTGCATATGATGCAACCAAAAGGTTTTGTCGATCCAAAAGGTGATAACAAAGTGTACAAGCTCCAGCGATCCATTTATGGACTGGTGTAAGCATCTCGGAGTTACGTATGTTGTCATAATGGTTCGACCGATAAAGATCTTCATAAAATATGTAGGAGCCAATATAGGCATTCAGGTTCCACTATTGGTTATTGACCGGAGAGGTGTCTCGGTCATGTCTACATAGTTCTCGAACCCGTAGGGTCCGCACGCTTAACGTTCGTTGACGATATAGTGTTATATGAGTTATATGATTTGATGACCGAATGTTCTTCGGAGTCCTAGATGAGATCATGGACATGACGAGGAGTCTCGAAATGGTCGAGAGGTAAAGATTTATATATAGAACGATGGTATTTGGACACCGGAAGTGTTTCGGGACGTACCAGGAAGGAATCGGGTCACCGAAAGGGGTTCCGGGAACCCCCCGGCAAGTTATGGACCTTATGGGCCAAAGGAGGGGACAGACGAGCCCGCAAAGGGGCCGGTGCACCCCCTCCCTTGTTTTTCCAGCCCTACGGATGGAAAAGGGGGAGGGCTAGCGCCTCCTGCCTTTCCCTCTCATGGGAGAAAGGAAAGGGGGGTGGACGCCACCCTCCCGTGCCTTCCCCGCACTCCAAATAAGGAAAGGGGGTGCGGCTTGGGAGGGACCCCAAGTAGGATTCCTCCTACTTGGACGCCTCCTTTGGCTGCTCCTCCCTCCCTCCCACCTATATATATGTGGGAGGTGGCGCCTAGCACACAATAGACAATTGCCTAGCCGTGTGCGGCGCCTCCTTCATCGTTTACACCCCCGGTCATATTTTTGTAGTGCTTAGGCGAAGCCCTGCGAAGATCACTTCACTCATCTACTACCTCGCCGTCTTGCTGGATCAAGAAGGCGGAGGACGTCACCGAGTTGAACGTGTGCAGAACGCGGAGGTGTCGTACGTTCGGTACTTGATTGGTTGGAGCGCGAAGAAGTTCGACTACATCAACCACATCGTTAAAACGCTTCCACTTACGGTCTATGAGGGTACGTAGACACACTCTCCCCCTTGTTTGTTATGCGCCTCCATGGATAGATCTTGCGTGTGCGTAGCATTTTTTTTGTTTTCCATGCAATGTTTCCCAATAGAATAGGTATAATTACAAATTTTAGTTGTCACTTAGCAATTTTAGGCAATATTTTGGAATATGAAAGTGAGCCTAGCAATTGCAACGATGGTTCTAGTGCTAAGAAAAGTGATCTATTACAACAAGTAGTAAGGTAAGCAAGTACAACAA
Organism: Triticum urartu; assembly: GCF_056163025.1. Taxonomy (NCBI): domain Eukaryota; kingdom Viridiplantae; phylum Streptophyta; class Magnoliopsida; order Poales; family Poaceae; genus Triticum; species Triticum urartu. Next base: position 396,581,299 of record NC_141874.1, read on the forward strand.
TATGTAAGTTAAGTCAATGAGACAAATAACCACAAGTAGAGAGTTGGGGTTAGGAGTAACCGCAACTCCGAGCGATGAGGATGTATGTCGATGTTGACTTCCAAGGAGGGAAGATAGTCACTGTAAGAGAGGCCGACGTTACCACGAAGGCATACCAACGCCACAAAGGCTCACCCTATTCTCCCCTTGAGACAAAACCACAAAGGCATTTCTCAACCACTAGTGGTATACCTTGCGGGTGCTCTCCAAACCCTCACAAACTTTCTGAGGGTATTCACAATGAACGATTCCTCTTCGAAGAACTCCTACTGCCTAGGAGTTTCCAATCTCCAAAAGTAATAAGAACGATGGGGAAAAGCTCAAAAGCTTGCTCAAATCATGAGTTCCTTTGGTCAAGAGAAGGGGGAGAAGTTGATCTATCACTTGACTGGAGAGCCTCTCGATAACTCTCACAAATCCCTCCGTGATCTAAGATTTGGTGTATGAGTAAGTGAGAGAGAGTTCAATGTGTTCTAGGGTTGGCTCAAATTGAATGGTCAATGCTCTACCAGAAGGGTATGTGGTATATATAATACCACAAGAAATATAGTTGTTTTAGTGAAGTGGCAGAGTTGGGTCGAACATCCGGCGGCTGAGAAATAACCACATGTTATGCACTAGCCAGAGTATGAAACAGAGTGCCTGGACATCCGGCTGATCACGAAGTCCCGCACATCTTGCGAACACACCCATAAATTGACAAAGTACCATTGTTGAGGAAATCGTTAACTGGTATATGCTCGGTCGGCTGGTGAGTAGGGGATTAATAGGCTAATCGGCAAGTTAATAGGCCATTTAATCAATTAATCGGACGACTTATCGGGTAATCGGCTACTCGGGGACCCTATGAGTAGGGATTAATCGGCAAGTTAACTGGTTAGTCAGATGAATTCTTGAATAGCGCAAAGTACTAGATAAGGGCAGCCGGATTTCCGAGAGAGTCCGGACAACCGGGGATATCATGAGATCCCGGACATCCGGGAGTGCGCCGGACATCCGGAAGTCAAGTGCCAAGTTTCACCACGGTACTGGACACTAATGGTTGAAAGATCATGGATGTTGCCTAGAGGGGGGTGAATATGCGCTTTAAGATAATTACCATTTAAGCTTGAACAAATGCGGAATAAAACTAGCGTTTAATTTATTAAGCACGAAACCTAAACAAGTAGGCTCACCTATGTGCACCAACAACTTATGCTAAGCAAGATAAACAACTAAGTGATAGCAAGATATATAACATGAAACACTATGGCTATCACAAAGTAAAGTGCATAAGTAAAGGGCTCGGATAAGAGATAACCGAGACACACAGAGACGATGATGTATCCCGAAGTTCACACCCTTGCGGATGCTAATCTCCGATTGGAGCGCTGTGGAGGGACAATGCTCCCCAAAATGCCACTAGGGCCACCATAATCTCCTCACGCCCTCACACAATGCAAGATGCTGTGATTCCACTAAGGGACCCTTGTGGGCGGTCACCGAACCCGTACAAATGGCAACCCTTGCGGCGGTCACCGAACCCGTACACTTTGTCAACCCTTGTAGGCGTCACCGGAACCCATACAAATTGCTCGGGGTAATCTTCGCCACCTAATTGGAGACCCCGACGCAAGTCCAGAGCTTTACACCACAATGATTGAGCTCCGTAGCACCACCAACCGTCTAAGGCACCCAAGCACCCAAGAGGAACAAGCTCTAGGGTACCAAGCACCCAAGAGTAATAGGCTTCTCAACTTTCACTCCCACGTATCACCATGGAGAACTCAAACCGATGCAACTAGTGCAATGGCAAGGGCACACAGAGTGCCAAGTCCCTCACTCTCAAATCCCACCAAAGCAACGAAAGCTATGTAGGAATATGAGAGGAAGAACGAGAACAAGAACACAAAGAACTCCAAGATGTAGATCCAAGGGGTTCTCGTCACATAGAGGAGAAAGTGATTGGTGGGAATATGGATCTAGATCTCCTCTCTCTTTTCCCCCCAAAACTAGCAATAATCCATGGAGGGATTGAGAGAAAGCAAGCTCGAAGAAGGTCAACAATGGAGGAAGAACACAAGCTAGAAGGATAGGACCATTGGGAAAGAAGCCCCCCCTTAAATAGGCCCCCTCTCGAATCCAACCGTTATGTCCACAAGTCGTGCATAGCACGGTCAAAACAACCCAACGAGACAAAAAAACATGAACGGTAGTTCCTACAGAGAGGTAGTACTGCTCGGGGGAGAGATAGTACTACTTGAGAGGTACTACCGCTCAGGGGACCAGTACTACCGCTTAGAGAGGTACTGCCGCTCTACTACTGCTCAAGCAGATTGGGTAATAGAAGTATAAAAATAAGCGGAAGTGGAAGCGGTGCTGGTCAGCGGAAGTACCTCCTAAGCGGTACTACCGCTCGGGGAGAGGTACTACCGCTCAAACTGAAAAATGCCCATATAAAATAAAAGGATGGGAGAAGACCAAAACTGCCATAACTTCTGCAAACGAACTCCAATTTCGACGAACTCAAGCTTGATAGAAAGCTAAAGACAAGAGTTGCCAAATCAAGATTGGAAATCTTCAGAAGTGGCAACAAATATTATGCCTATGATATAAAGATGTGAAACCTCCATCGATGAAGAACTGGCATAAACTCCATCATCGAAAACATCATAGAAGATGCATATGTGAACTCCGTTTTTGATGAACTCAAGCTTGTCATGAAGATGACCATAAGATCTGACACTCATAGAGAGAAAATCCAAATAAGAACCAAGAAAGATGATGCAAGGATGCAATGGTTTGAGCCATTTACGAACGATACGATCAAGCTACTCACTTGAGAGCCCCCTTGATAGTATGACAATCGAACCTATAACCCTGTCTCCCAACTACCACCATGAGACCGGTAAATAGAAAAGCTATCAAGGGCAAACATTCGCCTTGCACATAGTCCACTTGAGCCAGATGATGAGGATCTTGATTTCCTCAAGATGGACCACCTTTGTTGATTGCGTTCGCTCGATGAGGACTAGTTGATTGCTCCCCCATACTCCACTATGGGTGAGCCACTCTTCGGCACATCTTCACAAGCCCATTGTTGCCACAATTGACGGCAAGCTTCAAGCAAGATCTCCTTGTGATGCTCCATTTGAACTTGCACACCTCAACCTTGATGATGATCACCACTTGATATCACCCACCATGGGTTGTATGAGATCTTCTTCTTGACGCAAACCCATGGAAACATACCTAACTCCATATAGAACTCTCACGTAGACCATGGGTTAGTACACAAAGCGTAATGGACAATGCTTACCATACAATGGGATCACTTGATCCCTCTTGGTATATCTTGTACGCTTTGTGTGTTGATCAACTTGATTCACTCTTTGACTTAGTCTTGATCAACCTCGTATCATGTCTTCTCTATGACCAATCTTTTGATAATTCCTTGAATAACACATTGATCAACACATAAACTCCTTAAAACTAACGAATGGACTTCAAGAAATGACTATGGCCAAATCAAAGGAACATAACTCAAGACAACCATTAGTTTATAGAGAATGTCATTAATTACTAAAACCACACATGGGGGCATCATGCTTTTTCAATCTCCTTCATTTTGGTAATTGATGACAATCACTTTCAAGAGTGTTTATATAAGGAATTATGCGCAACCATGCAAAGCAACAACCTAATGCATGAGCATGAGATGCAAATGCTTTAGAACAAATCCAGATAATGCAACAAAACTCTCGAAACTTCTCCCCAATGGCATCGATTGCCAGAATGTGCGAAAAACTTAGAAGGCCAATATAATATGTGTTCCTCTAAAAAGTGTGTATTGCTCAAAATATGAGTTCGAGAAAGACAAACTATATATGGGTGGTCATCCGGTACAAGCTGTAGTTTTTTTTAGTTTTTACTTTTTAGTACAAAGTTAGAAATATCGGTCGTTTATGTAAATTATAATTGAACATTAATGAATTTTGTCGTGTTTGATTACATTTTGTTCGGTTTGTTTGAATACTATTTAGAACTAGTAAATACGCATGTGCAATGCACTTTAATATTTACGTAATATATTAATTGCACGCGGATGTTAGGTATTATTTGTGTGTTAATTCTGTGATTAGTGCAATACTTGGTATGATATTAATTGCACGTTAAACACGTTGAATGCTCGTCATTGAAGCAGTCTAGGTCGTTGGATTGACTTAGTTTGATGGCTGAGATCAGTTGAATCTGTCCCTTTGGGTCTTTGTGTATTAATATATTGGTATAGATATAGATATAGATGTACGCAGATATCTTTGGATGGTCGACTCCTACATCAATGTCCGTAGACTGATTCCTCGTTCGCGGAGGGATGTGATGCCCAATTCACGGGCCAGTGTTGAAGATGCCCTAATGCAGTATACTTAATCTAGCAAGTTCAAAGAATGAAGAAGTAGGTTGAAAAGCATGTGCGGATAAGACGATAGCAATTGATAATTGGACACACAGAGACGCACTGCATGCATATTGCACAATGACAAATCACTGTTTCAATCCGAGCAGGCAATGCAACCACAAGGACCAAATCACTGTTCAGAGGGACCAGCAACGCAGAAACCTAAAAACAAATAATGGCAAGAAAATACTACTACTCGGTAGGTGGGGGTGGAGCAGGGAGGGCCAGGACACACCAATGGCTACATTTCTAGACGTCGTAATTTTTTTCTCTTCCTTTTTGAGATTCTAGACGTGGTACGTGGCTCCATGCATGCGCTCCACAAGCCTCCAAGCTCTCGCGGGCCCCCGTTGCACGGGAGAAAAGCCAAGCCTCGCCTGTGCTTTAGCCACGTAGGTGAGGACCCTTGGAGGTGGGAGCATGGGTGGTCCCGTCGTCACATGGCTCTGCGATTCGTCCCCTTGGCGCAGGGTGCGTTTCGTGGGGGCGGACTAGCGCGACAGAAGTTGTACCGCTTACTAATAATCAATAAAATGCCATGAGGGCGGTTTCCAAAAAAAAAGACTAGCGCGACATGATGTGAGTCTATCTGGGTCCGACCGGCCCCGTACCCGACCAATAATGAACGTAGGTCGGATCCCTTCCCTTGGCCGTGCATGCATTTTGTTTTCGATCGGGCTGGTTTGGACTTTTGTACTCGGACGCAAATGCACCCACGTATTATTGCCCTAGTCCGACTTAATAAAAGTGACAAGAATGAGCTAATTCCTGGTTAGAACCGCCTGATTTGAAACCAATTTTTTTTTACGTTTGAAACCAATGTTTCTGGTAGAGATTGATGTCCATATATCATGCAGAAACAGAAAAAAAAAAGTATACACGCGGGCGTACGTTGTGCTTAACACCAACCGATCAATCAGTCGATCGTGTATGATCGTCGTTGCCAGTTTTTCCAGATAGTTCTGCAACTTCCGTGAGCGTTCTTATGCTGGATCCTGTCGCTCGGTTTTCGACCAGGCCAAGGATCTCCTCCTGGCTTATCTTAGCTAGCTTAGATTATTAATATTATCTGTCATCAGTGTCTGCTGAGTTCATCGACATCCATGGACCAAATGATGATCGACGTACTAACTTCGATTGCTAGTCATGCATATCTGGTTTCATTTTTACAGCAAAAATCCAGTACGAGTTTGGTAAAGGCTCCCAATTTCGTAAGAACAATATAGTAAAAATGCACGTCAATATTACTCTAGAGTAGAGGAAAATAGCCAATGATGAGAACATCCGTTCATTCATTTTGGGCCTGGCCGGATGCGAGCCTGCAATTATTGGGGAAATGAAATATCGTGGTGCACGTACCACTGTTTATGTTCTGGGTGGAATCAGATAAGTAGCAGTTGGATGGATCAACCAAGTAATGCTGGTGGAGCAGCATAGCCGACGGACAAAGCTGTTAGCTCGGATGTTTCACGGTAGCACGATCCATTGTCGACCGAGGTCGACGCATGCAAACAGATATTTCTCGTGCAGATATTTTGCAACATTTCGTTGTCGTATTACCTCAGCCCTGTGGCGGAGCCACGATTTTAGTGCTGGTATTGATTGTAATTATTATTTTTGCAATGCAATGTACTAAATGTATACTAATATATGCTAAATCAGAGTAAATAAATAGGGATATAGCAACCGGTGGTGTGGATTCGTTCTAAATTAGTGCCGAAAACTACCTATTCCCCAATTCAGTGGTCAGCGTCGGCGACGAGCTCACGAGGCGACGAGGACGAGGCCGCGAGCATAGCAGCCGAAAGAATGGGACCAATGGAAGGCTAGACGGTTGGAGGTGTTGCTGTGCTGGTAGAGATTGTGGTAGTCGCGGCCGGCTGCAACAACTAGGTCGAACAGGGGGAGAAGCGAGGGGTATCTATTCAGGACCTCCTATACAGCGTCTTCAGCACCAGTTGTTGCACGCTCCTGGGCCGACCCAATAATCTCTGCAACCTACTCTCAAACAGGAAAAAATAATCAATGAGGATTTATTCATGTCACCAATTCTAGGAGTAGAGGGGATTGAACTCTGCACGCGATCGTTGAGGGCAGTCCCGAATAACCACTAGGTCGAGTTCATTTCCGTTACAAAAAGTAGGAAATAGTACCATTTGACCCTTCCTTCAGTTAACATATATTCCATCTGTCCCAAAATAAGTGTTTCTACTTTGTATTGGTTTTAGTACAAAGTTATACTAAGCTTGAGACACTTATTTCGAGATGGAGAGAGTATTATATACCCAATATATATTATTTTAAAAAGAAAGTATGGAATTGAAAAATAATTCTAAATGTTTTTGAAGAAGGCCACGAATTTGAAAAAGGTACATAAAAAATGTAAAAAAGTTAGTGGAAATGTAAAAGGTTAATTGATTTTGAAAAAAATATTCATCAATTTTGAGAAAAAGTTCACAAAATAAAAAAAATGATCGATGTTGAAAAAAAGTTCAAAATTTCAAAAATAGTTCAATGATTTTGGAACAGTTCACCGATTTTTCAAAAAAAAAGTTCATGGATTTTTAGAGAAAGCTCACCAATTTTTTAAAAGTTCATCGATTTGGAAATACAGTTCACGAATTTTAGGAAAAGTTCATTGATTCTGAAAAGAATTTCATGTATTTTGAAAAAAAAATCATCGATTTTAAAGAAAAAGTTCATGAATTTGAAAGAAATTTCGCATTTAACGAAACAGAAAAATAGGGCGTTGGAAAAGAACAAGAAAATAAAAAAAACAAAACCACCATGAAACTATCGAAATGGGTAAAAATTGGTTCGGGAATAAGGAAGAAATGAAAGAGAAGAAAGAAGCAACTGATCGCAAGCGGTATTGTGACGTAGTGGTTGCTGCGTTACACTCACAGGAAGGGGTTGTGAGTTCGAACCTCGGCACTCGCACTAGTTTTTTGAAGGTCAACAGAAAAATGAAGAAGGTAAATGGGCCGGCCAAGATTTGAGAGGGTGTGTGTGTGCCCGTTTGTAGAAAGCACATTAACGGGCCCCTGAACCGCCAAATAGGATATGCCTATCCATCCTGCTGGACTCAGGGGTTGAGGGCTACGTGTGTGGGCTGGACTTGGCGTCTTGGCCTGTCGTGTGGCTTGTTGCCTCGACTAGATAATGGATATGTATATCAATTTTTTTTGGCCAAATCATTGGTATTCCATGGAATTACCAGGAATACCACTGGCTCCGCCACTAGCGCCAATCGGGCTAGCACACAAGGTACTTTTATGGATAGACCGGTGAGGGCAACCGACCTTACGCATCCCATCTCACGGGAGCCAGTTAGAACCAATGACGCCAGGGTCCGGGCAGTCTAAACTCCCCCACATCCAACCAGGCCTGCTCCTATGCGTTCGAGTAGACCAAACTACATCCGTCCATGGCTGGGCAGGCCAAGCCTGGATGCACGCCCCTTTGCACAACATGTTGTGCCCGGCCACTCGAGGGCAGGACAAGCCCGACTGCACATTTCACACAACCACCCATGCACAGCAGTTGGTGCGACCCTTGAAAGCACATGCACTCCCTTGGTGGTTTTGGTAATTCATGTCAATATACATGGTGTTGGACTATGTTTTTCTTGAGTATTTTTCAGGATGAGTTCAACTTAGGCAAACTTTGGATGGAGAAGTGGTCCCCTCAAGCTGCTGAGGAATGGTGTTGACAAAGGTTGTCAATACTCTACATTTTTGGTTAAGTGATCCAAGATTACATTGAGTCCACAGAAAATCCAATACCATTAAAAGGAGATGAGGTTTTGATAATGGTCTAACTGCTCAAGTGCTTAGAGATATTGCTCCAAAACCCTCAGCCACACTCTCACATTCATATATGTCCAAAACCCTAAAGTCCATCTCATTCCCACTGAAACACACCCAGCTGGACTCACCGAGATACACTTGACATACCCACTCCCTAACCCTAGCGTCTCGGTCTCACCGAGTTGGCCCTCCGGTCCCACCGAAGAGCACTTGCTAACCTTCTATTACCAATTGAAATCAACTCAGAATTTTCGATCAGTTTCAATCGGTGACACCGAAGTGTGAATGGTGCTTAGGTCACTTACCTAGGTCCCGCAGAGAGGTTTCATTCGGTCTCATCAAAAAGCCTAAAGTACAAACCTTTTGCACGGGTCAGTCTCACCGAGTGTTTTCACCCCGGTCCCACCGAAGTTTGCATAAAGGTGTGTAACGGTTGGATTTTTTGTGATGGCTATAAATACCCCCACCCATCCACTAACTCTCATAGAGAAATCTATTTTAACCTTACACTTCCCATATACATTTTCTGATAGAGAACCACATATTCTTTCATTGGGAATCAAAGGCCTTCCTCTCCAACAATAGAACTTTGATCTCTAGCCTCCCCAAGTTACTTTCTACCCAAATCCCTCTCCTACCACATAGCTAAATTTGTGAGAGAGAGTTTGAGTGTTGAGGAGACTATATTTTGAAGCACAAGATCAAGGAGTTCATCATCAACGAAAATATCTATTACCTTTTGGAGAGTGGTGTCTCCTAGATTGGTTTGGTGTCACTTGGAAGCCCCCAAAGTTTGTGGAGTGAACAAAGAAGTCTGTAAGGGCAAGGAGATCACCTACTTCATGAATATCTTATGACTCACAAGTATAGGGGATCGATCATAATCCTTTCGATAAGTAAGAGTGTCAAACCGAATGAGGAGGAGAATGAATCGGTAAGCGGTTTTCAACAACGTATTCTCTGCAAGCGTTGTAGGATAGTTTTGATAGATAATTTGATAGCAAGATAATTGGTAGAAAGTAACAAGTAACAAAAGTAATAAGGTGAAACAAGTGGCCCAATCCTTAATGTTGCTAAGGACAAGCCAGTGGAACTTCTTTTAGTGATTAAAACGCTCTTGAGGACACACGGTGATAATGTCTAGTTACTTTCACCATGATTTTATTAACTTACGGTCATTGCCTTGATAAGTTGTTATGTGGGTGGACCGGAGCTAAGGTGAAATTCCTACTTGAACAAACACATACTTATGATTATACTCTCCATGCAAGCATCCACAGGTACAAGAGAAGTAGTTAAGATAAATCTAACCATAGCATTAAACATATGGATCCAAAACAGCCCCTCGCGGAACAGTTCACGGAATGGGGTTTAGGCTTCAGTCACTCCCGCAACCCATCATCTACAAACAAATTCCAGAATGCCTTTCCCTAGGCCCAAAGAAGGTGAAGTGTCATGTAGTTGACATTCACACGACACCACTAGAGGAAGAACAACAGAACATATCATCGAAACATTGAACAGTGACACTCTTCACATGATTACTAATAATAAGACTTCTCCCATGTCCTCAAGAAATTTAGAACTACTCAAAACTCATAATATTGAACATGTTCAGTAGGTACAAATATGCAATCAGTAATCTGAACACATGAATCTTCCACCAAGTAAACCAACTAGCATCAACTATGATATGTAATCAACACTACTAGCACCCCCAGGTACCAATCTGAGGATTCATACAAAGATTGAGCACAAGAGATGAACTAGAGTTTGGAGATGAGATGGTGCTGGTGAAGATGTTAGTGAAGATGAGGCCTCCCACGATGAGAGGAACGTTGGCGATGATGATCCCTATGATTTTCCCCTCCTGGAGGGAATTTTCCCTAGTGGAATTGCTCGACTGAAGAGAAAAAGTGCCCCGCCTCTGGTTCCACCTTGAGACGGCGGCGGTTGTCCCAAAAGTCCTCTCTCGATTTTTTTTCTAGAGTAAATGGCCTCATATTGTAGAAGGATGTCAGTAGCCGGCCTCTATGGGCCCCACAAGTCACCATGGCGTGCACCCCTGGCTTGTGGGCCCATCAAGGCTCATCTCCGGCACTTCTTTCTTCTAGTATTTTTGTATATTTCAAAATAAATATCCGTAAATTTTCACGCTATTTTGTGCTCCGGAGAATTGCTATCTCTGTTGTAGCATTTTCAAGTCAGAATTCCAGCTGCCAGTAATCTCCCTCTTTTGATGTAGCTTGCATTTTACGAGAAAAAGACATTAGAATTGCATCATAATATGAATTATAACTTCAAAATAAGATTAAAAAAAGTAGGAAATCATGATGCAAAATGGAGGTATCAATATCTACCCCGAGTGAGACTAGTCCTTCGTGGGCCTAGGCCGTGATGACATAGACAAGGTTGCTTCTTCGTGGCCCCTTCATGGGTGGAGTGTTGGGGAACACAGTAATTTCAAAAAAATTCCTATGCACACGCAAGATCCTGGTGATGCATAGCAACGAGAGGGGAGAGTATCATCTACATACCCTCATAGACCGTAAGTGGAAGCGTTATGACAAAGCGGTTGATGTAGTCGTACGTCTTCACGATCGACCGATCTAGCACCGAAGGTACGACACCTCTGTGATCTACACACGTTCGGCTCGGTGACGTCCCGCGAACTCATGATCTAGTAGAGCTTCGAGGGAGAGCTTCGTCAGCACGATGGCGTGATGATGGTGATGATGTTGCTACCGGAACAGGGCTTCGCCTAAGCACCGCTACGATATTACCGAGGTGGATTATGGTGGAGGGGGGCACGACACACGGCTAAAAGATCAATGATCAACTTGTGCATCCATGTGGTGCCCCCCTCCCCTGTATATAAAGGAGTGGAGGAGGGGGAGGGGGCGGCCTCCTAGGCACGCCCCAAGGGGAGTCCTGCTCCCACCGGGAGTAGGATTCCCCCCCCCCCCTTGCCTTGATGGATTTAGGAGAGAAGGAAGGGGGAGGGAGGAGGAAGGAAAGGGGGACGGCCCCCCTCCCAATTCGGATTGGGCTTGGGGGGCGCCCCCTCCTTTGCTCCTTTCCCCTCTCTCCCACAAAGGCCCAATAAGGCCCATATACCTCCCGGGGGTTCCAGTAACCTCCCGGTGCTTCGGTATATTCCCGATTTCACCCGGAACCATTCCGATGTCCAAACATAGGCTTACAATATATCGATCTTTACGTCTCGACCATTTCGAGACTCCTCGTCATGTCCGTGATCAAATCCGAGACTCTGAACTACCTTTGGTACATCAAAACACATAAACTCGTAATACCGATCGTCACCGAACGTTAAGCGTGCGGACCCTACTGGTTCGAGAACTATGTAGGCATGACCGAGACATGTCTCCGGTCAATAACCAATAGCGGAACCCGGATGCTCATATTGGTTCCTACTTATTCTACAAAGATCTTTATCGGTCAAACCGCATAATGATATACGTTGTTCCCTTTGTCATCGGTATGTTACTTGCCCGACATTCGATCGTCGGTATCTCAATACCTAGTTTAATCTCGTTACCGGCAAGTATCTTTCCTCGTTCCGTAATGCTACATCCCGTAACTAACTCATTAGCTACATTTGTTGCAAGGCTTATAGTGATGTACATTACCGAGAGGGCCCAGAGATACCTCTCCGACAATCGGAGTGACAAATCCTAATCTTGATCCATGCAACTCAACAAACACCATCGGAGACACCTGTAGAGCACCTTCATAATCACCCAGTTACGTTGTGACGTTTGGTAGTACACAAAATGTTCCTTCGGTATTCGGAAGTTGCATGATCTCATAGTCATAGAAACATGTATAGTTACGGAGAAAGCAATAGCAACAAACTAAACGATCATCGTGCTAAGCTAACAGATGGGTCAAGTCAATCACATCATTCTCTAATGATGTGATACCGTTAATCAAATGACAACTCATGTCTATGGTTAGGAAACATAACCATCACTGATTTAACGAGCTAGTCAAGTAGAGGCAAACTAGTGACACTCTGTTTGTCTATGTATTCACACATGTACTAAGTTTCCGATTAATACAATTCTAACATGAATAATAAACATTTATCATGATATAAGGAAATATAAATAACAACTTTATTATTGCCTCTAGGGCATATTCCTTCAGTCTCCCACTTGCACTAGAGTCAATAATCTAGATTACATTGTAATGATTCTTACACCATGATGACCCACAAGTGTAGGGGATCTATCGTAGTCCTTTCGATAAGTAAGAGTGTCGAACCCAACGAGGAGCAGAAGGAAATGATAAGCAGTTTTCAGTAAGGTATTCTCTGCAAGCACTGAAATTATCAGTAACAGATAGTTTTGTGATAAGGTAATTTGTAACGGGTAATAAGTAATAAAAGTAAATAAGGTGCAGCAAGATGGCCCAATCCTTTTTGTAGCAAAGGACAAGCCTGGACAAACTCTTATATTAAGTAAAGCGCTCCCGAGGACACATGGGAATTATCGTCAAGCTAGTTTTCATCACGCTCATATGATTCGCGTTAGGTACTTTGATAATTTGATATGTGGGTGGACCGGTGCTTGGGTATTGCACTTCCTTGGACAAGTATCCCACTTATGATTAACCCCTATTGCAAGCATCCGCAACTACAACAGAAGTATTAAGGTAAACCTAACCATAGCATGAAACATATGGCTCCAAATCAGCCCCTTACGAAGCAACTCATAAACTAGGGTTTAAGCTTCTGTCACTCTAGCAACCCATCATCTACTTATTACTTCCCAATGCCTTCCTCTAGGCCCAAACAATGGTGAAGTGTCATGTAGTCGACGTTCACATGACACCACTAGAGGAAAGACAACATACATCTCATCAAAATATCGAATGAATACCCAATTCACATGACTACTTATAGCAAGACTTCTCCCATGTCCTCAGGAACAAACGTAACTACTCACAAATCATATTCATGTTCATAATCAGAGGGGTATTAATATGCATAATGGATCTGAACATATGATCTTCCACCAAGTAAACCAACTAGCATCAACTACAAGGAGTAATCAATACTACTAGCAACCCACATGTACCAATCTGAGGTTTGGATAGAAAGATTGGATACAAGAGATAAACTAGGGTTTGAGATGAGATGGTGCTGGTGAAGATGTTGATGGAGATTGACCCCCTCCCGATGAGAGGATCGTTGGTAATGATGATGGTGATGATTTCCCCCTCACCGAGGGAAGTTTCCCCGGTAGAATAACTCCGCCAGAGCCCTAGATTGGTTCCACCAAGGTTCCGCCTCATGACGGCGGAGTTTCGTCCCGTGAGATTGCTTATGATTTTTTCCTCGACAAAAGAGTCCATATAGCCAAATATGGGCATCAGAGAGCCACCAGGGGGCCCACGAGGCAGGGGGCGTGCCCCCACCCTCGTGGACGGTGGGTGGCCCCCTCTAGTACTTCTTTCGCCCAATATTTTTTGATATATTCTGAAATGTGCTCCCGTGAAGTTTCAGGACTTTTGGAGATGTGCAGAATAGGTCTCTAATATTTGCTCCTTTTCCAGCCCAGAATTCCAGCTGCCGGCATTCCCCCTCTTCATGTAAACCTTGTAAAATAAGAGAGAAAAGGCATAAGAATTGTGACATAATGTGTAATAACAGCCCATAATGCAATAAATATCAATATAAAAGCATGATGCAAAATGGACGTATCAACTCCCCCAAGCTTAGACCTCGCTTGTCCTCGAGCGAAAGCCGAAATCGAAAAATATGTCCACATGTTTAGAGATAGAGGCGTCGATAAAATAAAATACGGACATGAGGGCATCATGATCATTCTTAGAACAGCAACATATATGTATATTGTCATATGATCTCTTATGCTAAAGTAACAATTCATTCACATACTCAAGTATGAAGCAGAAACTTCATTGAAAACTAACAAACTATAATCTCAGTCATTGAAGCAATTGCAATTTATCATGACATAGGAAAGAGTCAATATAAGAGCTTCTCAGCAAGTCCACATACTCAACCATCATTTAGTCTTTCACAATTTCAACACTCACGCGATATTTATGGTTATGAAGTTTTAATCGGACACAGAGAAAGATAGGGGCTTATAGTTTTTGCCTCCCAACTTTTTACCTCAAGGGTAATGTCAACAATAATAGTTCATAAAAACTCACATCCAAATAGCTATATATACCTGGATCTTTCCAACACATTGTGCTTACCAAAGGATAAAATGTAAAAAGGAAAGGTGAAGATCACTGTGACTGTTGCATGAAGTATAAGACAAGAATAAAAGATAGGCCCTTCACAGAGGTTGTCATGTGCTTTTATAGTTGGATGCAAAAATCTTAATGCGAAAGAACGTCACTTTATATTGCCACTTGTGATATGGACCTTTATTATGCAGTCCGTCGCTTTTATTTCTTCCACATCATAAGATCGTATAAAGCTTATTTTCTCCATGCTAATAAATCATACATATTTAGAGAGCAATTTTTATTGCTTGGAACGATGACAACTTACTTGAAGAATCTTACTCAATCCATAGGTAGATATGGTGGGCTCTCATGGCAAAACTGGGTTTGAGGATATTTGGAAGCACAAGTAGTATCTCTACTTAGTGCATGGAATTTGGCTAGCATGAGAGGGAAAGGCAAGCTCAACATGCTGGATGATCCATGGCAATATAATTTATCTCAGATGCAAGAAAACATAACCCATTACGTTGTCTTCCTTGTCCAACATCAACTCTTTAGCATGTCATATTTTAATGAGTGCTCACAATCATAAAAGATGTCCAAGATAGTATATTTATATGTGAAAACCTCTCTTTCTTTATTACTTCCTATTAATTGCAACAATGACCAAAACTATGTTTGTCAACTCTCAACAATTTTTATTCATCATACCCTTTATATGTGAAGTCATTACTCTCCATAAGATCCATATGATCTCTTTATTTCTTTTTATTTCTTCTCTTTTATTCTATTCCCTCAAGATCATAGTAAGATAATCAAGCCCTTGACCCAACACTAATCTTTATTATATATAGCTCACGGACTCGATTAAATAGAAGGATCATAGAGCAAAACTCAAAACTATATCATACTAAAACTTTTATTCTACTAGATCAAGATATTACCAAAAGGATAGAACTAAGAAAAACAGTAAAGATAAAAGTGATGGTGATACGATACCGGGGCACTCCCCCAAGCTTGGCAGTTGCCAAGTGGAGTGCCCATACCCGATACTCAGTTCTTCTTTGTTGGTGAAGAAGGTGTTGGTGATGATGGATAGTCGCACATCAAGCGTAGGAGATCCTCCAATTTGCGGATAATGCCCTTGAGTGCGATGATATGCTTCTTCAACAAAATATTTTCACTTGTGAGATACTTGTTTTGAACGCGAGCTAACTCAATCATCTTGAAAGCTTCAATCTCCATTGAGGTAAAGAGATTGTGGTGAGGTTGAAGGATGTCTTCTTCTACTACTGCCGGAACTTGATCCCCCATGGCCTTCTTGATCCCATCATCCTTTTTGATCTCTCCGGGATCTTCTCTCTTCAGCTCTATCTTCATTAGCCAAGTATCGTTGCCCTCATTGTTGGAGGAGGAGGGAGACGACATGATGCCTGGCCTTGACAACCCTGGCAGAAAACAGCTTGAAACAAAATCAGGAGATATTTGTATGATACGATGGTCAAAACCTTCGGGAGATTATATAATGAATTTTTGTCGACCAAAAGAAGTTTCGTGCAAGAAAACAGAGTCCGGAGGGCACACGATGTGCCCACGAGGCAGGGGGCGTGCCCAGGGGGTAGGGCGCGCCCTCCACCCTCGTGGAAGCCTCGTGTCCTTTCCAGACTACTTCTTATTTTTCTATTTTCTTAAATATTCCAAAACAGAGAAAAATTGCCATTAGAACTATTTTGGAGTCGGTTTACTTACCATACCACGTACCTATTCCTTTTCGGAGTCTGAAACGTTCTGGAAAGTGTCTCTTATGTATTCCTCCGGGGTTACGGCTTCAATAACATTGGTTTCAACATTTATGGGATTACAAGAGATATAATGTTTGATTCTTTGAACGTTCACCACTGATAACCCACAAGTATAGGGGATCACAACAGTTTTCGATAAGTAAGAGTGTCGAACCCAACGAGGAGCTAAAGGTAGAACAAATATTCCCGCAAGTTCTATCGACCACCGATACAACTCTACGCACACTTAGCGTTCGCTTTACCTAGAACAAGTATGAAACTAGAAGTACTTTGTAGGTGTTTTTGGATAGTTTTGCAAGATAATAAAGAGCACGTAAATAAAGAGTAGGGGCTGTTTAGATAAATAGACAACTAAGTTAGTTTTAGTAAAGTGCTTGTTGTTACGAGAAAGTTATTTGTCCCTAGGAAATCGATAACTAGACCGGCAATCATTATTGCAATTTTATATGAGGGAGAGGCATAAGCTAACATACTTTCTCTACTTGGATCATATGCACTTATGATTGGAACTCTAGCAAGCATCCGCAAATACTAAAGATCATTAAGGTAAAACCCAACCATAGCATTAAAGTATCAAGTCCTCTTTATCCCATACACAAACAACCTACTTACTCGGGTCTGTACTTCTGTCACTCACGCCACCCACCATAAGCAAATCATGAACATATTGCAAACCCTACAGCGCGGATCCCTCACGCTTGCGCGACACGGAGAGCACCATAGGACAACACCGATAATAAAACATGCAACTCAAACCAATCATGATCATCAAATAACCCATAGGACAAAACAGATCTACTCAAACATCATAGGATAGCCATACATCATTGGGAAATAATATATAGCGTTGAGCACCACGTTTAAGTAGAAATTACAGCGGGTAAGAGAGAGGTTATACCGATGCATAGAGGGGGGAAGAGTTGGTGATGATGGCAGTGAAGTTGTTGGTGAAGATTGCGGTGATGATGATAGCCACGGTAGCGTTGCGGTGCCACCGGAAGAGAAGGGGAGAGGGGGCCCCTTCATCTTCTTCTTCCTTGACCTCCTCCCTAGTTGGGAGAAGGGTTTCCCCTCTGGTCCTTGGCCTCCATGGCGTGGGAGGGGCGAGAGCCCCTCCGAGATTGGATCTGTCTCTCTGCCTCTCTCTGTTTCTGCGTTCTCAGATTCTACCCTTTGACCGTTTCTTATATTCCCGGAGATTCGTAACTCTGATTGGGCTGAAATTTTAACACGATCTCTATCCAGATATTAGCTTTCTTGCGACGAAAGAAGGGCATCAACCGCCTTACGGGGTGGCCACGAGGGTCAGGGGCGCGCCCCCTGCCTCGTGGCCCCCTCGGGAATCGTCTCGCGTGGATTTTTCTTCCCAAAAATCATATATATTCCAAAAAAAATCTCCATCAGTTTTTATCCCGTTTGGACTCCGTTTGATATGGATATTCTGCGAAAGAAAAAACATACAACAAACAGGAACTGGCACTGGGCACTGGATCAATATGTTAGTCCCAAAAATAGTATAAAAAGTTGACAAAAGTATATGAAAGTTGAATAATATTGGCATGGAACAATAAAAAAATTATAGATACGACGGAGACGTATCAGCATCCCCAAGCTTAATTCCTGCTCGTCCTCGAGTAGGTAAATGATAAAAAAAGATAAATTTTGATGTGGAATGCTACCTAGCATAATCTTGATCATGTATCTAATCATGGCATGAATATTAAGATACAAGTGATTCAAAGCAATAGTCTATCATTTGACATAAAAACAATAATACTTCAAGCCTACTAATAAAGCAATCATGTCTTTTCAAAATAACATGGCCAAAGAAAGTTATCCATACAAAATCATATAGTCTGGCTATGCTCCATCTTCACCACACAAAATATTTACATCATGCACAACCCCGATGACAAGCCAAGAAATTGTTTCATACTTTTGACGTTCTCTAACCTTTTCAACTTTCACGCAATACATGAGCGTGAGCCATGGACATAGCACTATAGGTGGAATAGAATGGTGGTTGTGGAGAAGACAAAAAGGAGAAGATAGTCTCACATCAACTAGGCGTATCAACGGGCTATGGAGATTCCCATCAATAGATATCAATGTGAGTGAGTAGCGATTGTCATGCAACGGATGCACTACGAGCTATAAGTGTATGAAAGCTCAAACTGGAAACTAAGTGGGTGTGCATCCAACTTGCTTGCTCATGAAGACCTTTGGCATTTGAGGAAGCCCATCATCGGAATATACAAGCCAAGTTCTATAATGAAAATTCCAACTAGTATATGAAAGTGATAACTCAAGAGACTCTCTATATGAAGAACATGGTGTGATACGTCTCCGTCGTATCTATAATTTTTGATTGTTCCATGCCAATATTATTCAACTTTCATATACTTTTGGCAACTTTTTATACTATTTTCGGGACTAACATATTGATCCAGTGCCCAGTGCCAGTTCCTGTTTGTTGCATGTTTTTTGTTTCGCAGAAAATCCATATCAAATGGAGTCCAAACGGGATAAAAACGAACGGAGATTTTTTTTGGAATATATGTGATTTTTGGGAAGTGAAATCAACGCGAGACGATGCTCGAGGGGCCCACGAGGCAGGGGGGCGCACCCCTGACCCTCGTTGCTACCCCGTAAGGCGGTTGATGCCCTTATTTCGCCGCAAGAAAGCTAATATCCGGATAGAGATTGTGTTAAAATTTCAGCCCAGTCGGAGTTACGGATCTCCGGGAATATAAGAAACGGTGAAACGGAAGAATCTGAGAACGCCGAAACAGAGAGAGACAGAGAGACAGATCCAATCTCGGAGGGGCTCTCGCCCCTCCCATGCCATGGAGGCCATGGACCAGAGGGGAAACCCTTCTCCCATTTAGGGAGGAGGTCAAGGAAGAAGAAGAAGGAGGGGGCTCTCTCCCCCTCGCTTCCGGTGGCACTGGAGTGCCATCGGGGGCCATCATCATCACGGCAATCTTCACCAACAACTTCACCGCCATCATCACCAACTCTCCCCCCTCTATGCAGTGGTGTAACCTCTCTCTTACCCGCTGTAATCCCTACTTAAACATGGTGCTCAACGCTATATATTATTTCCCAATGATGTATGGCTATCCTATGATGTTTGAGTAGATCCGTTTTGTCCTATGGGCTATTTGATGATCAATATTAGTTTGAGTTACATGTTTTATTATTGGTGCTGTCCTATGGTGCTCTCCGTGTCGCGCAAGCGTGAGGGATCCCCGCTGTAGGGTGTTGCCATACGTTCATGATTCTCTTATAGTGGGTTGCGTGAGTGACTGAAACACAAACCCGAGTAAGGGGGTTGTTGCGTATGTGATAAAGAGGACTTGATGCTTTAATGCTATGGTTGGGTTTTACCTTAATGATCTTTAGTAGTTGCGGATACTTGCTAGATTCCAATCATAAGTGCATATGATCCAAGTAGAGAAAGTACGTTAGCTTATGGCTCTCCCTCAAATAAAATTGCAATAATGATTACCGGTCTAGTTATCGTTTGCCTAGGGACAAATAACTTTCTCGTAACAAAAAGCTCTCTACTAAAACTAATTTAGTTGTGTCTCTATCTAAACAGCCCCTACTTTTTATTTATGCGCTCTTTATTATCTTGCAAACCTATTCAAAAACACCTACAAAGTACTTCTAGTTTCATACTTGTTCTAGGTAATGTGAACGTCAAGCGTGCGTAGAGTTGTATCGGTGGTCGATAGAACTTGAGGGAATATTTCTTCTACCTTTAGCTCCTCGTTGGGTTTGACACTCTTACTTATCGAAAACTGTTGCGATCCCCTATACTTGTGGGTTATCAAGACCTTTTTCTGGCGTCGTTGCCGGGGAGCAATAGCGTGGGGTGAATATTCTCGTGTGTGCTTGTTTGCTTTATCACTAAGTAATTTTTATTTTCTGTTCTTAGTTGTTCTCTATCTTTAGTTTTGGATATGGAACACGAAATACCAAAACAATTAGGTGTACTTGGTACTCATGGAGATGAGGAACCTCCTAAAACCCTCGATGCTCAATATGTGAAAAATATTATGTACCACTTTGATAATCCTGAGAAAACCTCATTCAATATGGTAATGGGAGTAACGTTGGATCAACGTGAATACTTTAGGGATTATCGCTTGACACAAAAATGGAAACTATTATGGGATCAAATTTATATATTGAAGTGGTATGCTCGACAAGTATGCTTGAGATATGATTATACTTGTTGCTCTAGGATGACGGCTCCACAGCTTCCATTGTCATGTGAATTTAATGATAATGAAACCTTGGCTTCTTATGCTAATGGTATATATGATTACTATGATGTGGAACAAATAGAAGGATTTGTTGCTTTTAAAGGTGCTTATGAAATTGAATCTTTGGTTGAAAAGTATGAAGCTTTTGATGATGATGTTTATAGGCCTGAAAATTTAGCTATCCTAAAATATTGCAATGATAATTATGAATATAATTCCTATATTAACGCGCTTATTAAGAAAGTATCCGCTGTTCAAGAAGAAACTAATATTTTGCAGGAATCTATGGAAGAAGAAGTTGATGAAACTGTGAGCTCATTGAATGAAAAAGATGAGGAGGAGAGCGAGGAACAAAAGGAGGAAGAGTGGATTGATCACTCGGGCCCACCTTCTAATGAGAGTAACTCTTCAACTCATACATTGTTTAATTCCCCTTCATGCTAACCGAAGGATGAATGCTATGATAATTGCTATGATCTCGTTGATTCTTTTGAAATATCCATTTTTGATGATGCTTCCTATGCTTGTGGCCAAGATGCCAATATGAATTATGCTTATGGAGATGAACTTGCTATAGTTCCTTATGTTAAACATGAATGTCGCTATTGCACCCACGCATGATAGTCCTATTATCTTTTTGAATTCTCCCGACTACACTATATCGGAGAAGCTTGCACTTATTAAGGATTATATTGATGGGTTGCCTTTTACCGTTGCACATGATGATTTTGATGAATATAATATGCATGTGCTCGCTGCTCCTACTTGCAATTATTATGAGAGAGGAACTATATCTCCACCTCTCTATGTTTCCTACATGATAAAATTGCAACAAATTGTTTATGCTATGCATTGGCCTTTACTTTGTGTGCATGAATTGTTCTTTTATGACATGCCAATGCATAGGAAGAGAGTTAGACTTCATTGTTACATGATATATGTTACTTTGTGCTCACTACTAAATTACAAATCATTGTTAATTTAAATTGGCTTTGATATACCTTGGGATCCGGGTGGATCCATTACTTGAGCACTATATGTCTAGCTTAATGGCTTTAAAGAAAGTGCTGTCAGGGAGAAACCCGGAAGTTTTAGAGTCATTTATTTCTGTTGAGTGCTTTCATATAGTTTAAAAACAACAAAAATAAAGAGGGGAACCCAAAAAAATTTCAAAAAGGAAAGTGAAAGTGAGAAAGACAAGCATTGTTGAAGTGGGAGAGCTCCTTGAACTTTGTTCATGCTCATGGCAACTTTGTGAATCTTGATTACAGAAACTTTTCAACAAAAATAATTATCCCCTTGTACAATTCCATTGTATTATAAAAATAATGTGCCAAGGTTTGCCTTTAGGATGTTTACATTTGCTTGATGGTTTGTACGGTGCAGGACAGAAACTTTGGTTGTAGTGCGCGATTTTACATTTTTAGCTGGAACGTCAAATGGTTCTGATTCCTTTTGCACTGTCTTCCTATACAAATTTTTTGTTTTTCCTAATTTGGGTAGAATTTTTCAAGTATCATAAGTATGGTTAATGTTCAGATGATTACAGACTGTTCTGTTTTAGACAGATTCTGTTCTTGATGCATAGTTTGCTTGTTTTGATGAAACTATCGATTCATATCAGTGGATTAAGCCATGAAAAAGTTATATTACAGTAGACACAATGCAAAAACAAAATATGAATTGGTTTTCAACAGTACTTAAAGTAGTGATTTGCTTTATTATACTAACGGATCTTACCGAGTTTTCTGTTGAAGTTTTGTGTGGATGAAGTGTTCGATGATCGAGAAGGTCTCGATGTGAGAAGAAGGAAGAGAGGCAAGAGCTCAACTTGGGGATGACCGAGGCACCCCAAGTAAACATTCAAGTATACTCAAGCGTCTAAGCTTGGGGATGCCCCGGAAGGCATCCCCTCTTTCTTCAATAAGTATCGGTATGTTTTCGGATTCGTTTCGTTCATGCGATATGTGCAATCTTGGAGCGTCTTTTGCATTTACTTTTCATTTTTCTTTTATGCACCATGCTGGTACGAGATAGTCCTTGGTTTATTTATAGAATGCTCATTGCACTTCACTTATACCTTTTGAGTATGGCTTTATCGAATGCTTCATGTGCTTCACTTATATCATTTGAAGTTTGGATTGCCTGTTTCTCTTTACATAGAAAACTGCCATTTGTAGAATGCTCTTTTGCTTCAATTATATTTTTTAGAGCACGGGCATATCTTTTGTAGAAATAATTAAACTCTCTTGCTTCACTTATATCTATTTAGAGAGATGACAGGAACTGGTTATTCATATGGTTAGTCATAAAATCCTACATAAAACTTGTAGATCGCTGAATATAATATGTTTGATTCCTTGCAATAGTTTTGTGATATAAAGATGGTGATATTAGAGTCATGCTAGTGGGTAGTTGTGGATTAGTAGAAATACGTGTGTTGAGGTTTGTGATTCCCGTAGCATGCACGTATGGTGAACCATTATGTAACAAAGTCGGAGCATGATTTATTTATTGATTGTCTTCCTTATGAGTGGCGGTCGGGGATGAGCGATGGTCTTTTCCTACCAATATATCCCCCTAGGAGCATGCGCGTAGTACTTTGTTTCGATGACTAATAGATTTTTGCAATAAGTATGTGAGTTCTTTATGACTAATGTTGAGTCCATGGATTATACGCACTCTCACCCTTCCACCATTGCTAGCCTCTCTAGTACCGTGCAACTTTCGCCGGTACCATAAACCCACCATATACCTTCCTCAAAACAGCCACCATACCTACCTATCATGGCATTTCCATAGCCATTCCGAGATATATTGCCATGCAACTTCCATCATCATCATATACATGACTTGAGCATTCATTGTCATATTGCTTTGCATGATCGTAAGATAGCTAGCATGATGTTTTCATGGCTTGTCCGTTTTTTGATGTCATTGCTACGCTAGATCATTGCACATCCCGGTACACCGCCGGAGGCATTCATATAGAGTCATATCTTTGTTCTAGTATCGAGTTGTAATATCGAGTTGTAAGTAAATAAAAGTGTGATGATCATCATTATTAGAGCATTGCCCCAATGAGGAAAGGATGATGGAGACTATGATTCCCCCACAAGTCGGGATGAGACTCCGGACGAAAAAAATAAAAAATAAAAAAGAGAAACGCCAAAAAAAGAGAAGGCCCCAAAAAAAGAGACAAAAAAGAAAATAAGAAAAATGAGAGAAAATGAGAGAAGGGGCAATGTTACTATGCTTTTACCACACTTGTGCTTCAGAGTAGCACCATGTTCTTCATATAGAGAGTCTCTTGAGTTAGCACCTTCATATACTAGTGGGAATTTTCATTATAGAACTTGGCTTGTATATTCCGATGATGGGCTTCCTCAAATGCCCGAGGTATTCATGAGCAAGCAAGTTGGATGCACACCCACTTAGTTTTAGTTGGAGCTTTCATACACTTATAGCTCTAGTGCATCCGTTGCATTGCAATCCCTACTCACTCACATTGATATCTATTGATGGGCATCTCCATAGCCCGTTGATACGCCTAGTTGATGTGAGACTATCTTCTCCTTTTTGCCACAACCACATTCTATTCCACCCATAGTGCTATATCCATGGCTCACGCTCATGTATTGCGTGAAAGTTGAAAAGGTTTGAGAACGTCAAAAGTATGAAACAATTGCTTGGCTTGTCATCGGGGTTGTGCATGATGTGAATATTTTGTGTGGTGAAGATGGAGCATAGCCAGACCATATGATTTTGTAGGGATAACTTTCTTTGGTCATGTTATTTTGAAAAGACATGATTGCCTTATTAGTAGGCTTGAAGTATTATTGTTTTTATGTCAAATGATAGACTATTGCTTTGAATCACTCATGTCTTAATATTCATGCCATGATTAGATACATGATCAAGATTATGCTAGGTAGCATTCCACATCAAAAATTATCTTTTTTATCATTTACCTACTCAAGGACGAGCATGAATTAAGCTTGGGGATGCTGATACGTCTCCGTTGTATCTATAATTTTTGATTGTTCCATGCCAATATTATTCAACTTTCATATACTTTTGGCAACTTTTTATACTATTTTTGGGACTAACATATTGATCCAGTGCCCAGTGTTAATTCCTATTTGTTGCATGTTTTTTGTTTCGCAGAAAATCCATATCAAACGGAGTCCAAACGGGATAAAAACGGACGGAGATTTTTTTGGAATATATGTGATTTTTGGGAGGTGAAATCAACGCGAGACGATGCTCGAGGGGCCCACGAGGCAGGGGGCGCGCTCCTGACCCTCGTGGCCACCCCATAAGGCGGTTGATGGTCTTGTTTCGCCGCAAGAAAGCTAATATCCGGATAGAGATCGTGTTAAAATTTCAGCCCAATTGGAGTTACGAATCTCCGGGAATATAAGAAACGGTGAAAGGGAAGAATCTGAGAACGCAGAAACAGAGAGAGTCAGATCCAATCTTGGAGGGGCTCTCGCCCCTCCCACGCCATGGAGGCCATGGACCAGAGGGAAAACCCTTCTCCCATCTAGGGAGGAGGTCAAGGAAGAAGAAGAAGGAGGAGGGGGGCTCTCTCCCCCTCGCTTCCAGTGGCACCGGAGTGCCACCGGGGGCCATCATCATCACCGCAATCTTCACCAACAACTTCACCGCCATCATCACCAACTCTTCCCCCCCCTCTATGCAGCGGTGTAACCTCTCTCTTACCCGCTGTAATCCCTACTTAAATATGGTGCTCAACACTATATATTATTTCCCAATGATGTATGGCTATCCTATGATGTTTGAGTAGATCCATTTTGTCCTATGGGCTATTTGATGAACAAGATTGGTTTGAGTTGCATGTTTTATTATTGGTGATGTCCTATGGTGCTCTCCGTGTCGCGCAAGCGTGAGGGATCCCCGCTGTAGGGTGTTGCAATACGTTCATGATTCTCTTATAGTGGGTTGCGTAAGTGACTGAAACACAAACCCGAGTAAGGGGGTTGTTGCATTTGGGATAAAGAGGACTTGATGCTTTAATGCTATGGTTGGGTTTTACCTTAATGATCTTTAGTAGTTGCGGATGCTTGCTAGAGTTCCAATCATAATTGCATATGATCCAAGTAGCGAAAGTATGTTAGCTTATGCCTCTCCCTCAAATAAAATTGCAATAATGATTACCGGTCTAGTTATCGTTTGCCTAGGGACAAATAACTTTCTCATAACAAAAAGCTCTCTACTAAAACTAATTTAGTTGTGTCTCTATCTAAACAGCCCCTAATTTTTATTTATGCGCTCTTTATTATCTTGCAAACCTATTCAAAAACACCTACAAAGTACTTCCAGTTTCATACTTGTTCTAGATAAAGCGAACGTCAAGCGTGCATAGAGGTGTATCGGTGGTCGATAGACCTTGAGGGAATATTTGTTCTACCTTTAGATCCTCGTTGGGTTCGACACTCTTACTTATCGAAAACTGTTGCGATCCCCAATACTTGTGGGTTATCATGGTGCTACTCTGAAGCACAAGTGTGGTAAAAGGATAGTAACATTGCCCCTTTTCTATTTTTCTCTCTTTTTTTGTTTTTTTGTTTTTTTGGACCTTCCTTTTTTTGGCCTTTCTCTTTTTTTCATTTGGAGTCTCATCCCGACTTGTGGGGGAATCATAGTCTCCATCATCCTTTCCTCACTAGGGCAATGCTCTAATAACAATGATCATCACACTTTTATTTACTTACAACTCAATATTACAACTCGATATCTAGAACAAAGATATGACTCTATATGAATGCCTCCGGCAGTGTACCGGGATGTGCAATGATCTAGCGTAGCAATGGCATCAAAAAACGGAGAAGCCATGAAAACATCATGCTAGCTATCTTACGATCATGCAAAGCAATATGACAATGAATGCTCAAGTCATGTATATGATGATGATGGAAGTTGCATGGCAATATATCTCGGAATGGCTATGGAAATGCCATGATAGGTAGGTATGGTGGCTGTTTTGAGGAAGGTATATGGTGGGTTTAAGGTACCGGCGAAAGTTGCGTGATACTAGAGAGGCTAGCAATGATGGAAGGGTGAGAGTGCGTATAATCCATGGACTCAACATTAGTCATAAAGAACTCACATACTTATTGCAAAAGTCTATTAGCTATGGAAACAAAGTACTACGCGCATGCTCCTAGGGGGTTAGATTGGTAGGAAAAGACCATCGCTCGTCCCCGACCGCCACTCATAAGGAAGACAATCAATAAATACCTCATGCTCCGACTTCGTTACATAACGGTTCACCATACGTGCATGCTACGGGAATCACAAACCTCAACACAAGTATTTCTAGTAATCCACAACTATCCACTAGCATGACTCTAATATCACCATCTTTATATCGCAAAACTATTGCTAGGAATCAAACATATGATATTCAGTGATCTATAAGTTTTATGTAGGATTTTATGACTAACCATGTGAATGTCCAATTCCTATCATCTCTCTAAATAGATATAAGTGAAGCAAGAGAGTTTAATTATTTCTACAAAAGATATGCCCGTGCTCCAACAAATATAAGTGAAGCAAAAGAGCATTCTACAAATGGCGGTTTTCTATGTAAAGAGAAACATGCAATCCAAACTTCAAATGATATAAGCGAAGCACATGAAGCGTTCTATAAAGCCATACTCAAAAGATATAAGTGAAGTGCAATGAGCATTCTATAAGTCAACCAAGGACTATCTCATACCAGCATGCTGCATAAAAGAAAAGTGAAAAATAAATGCAAAAGACGCTCCAAGATTGCACATATCGCATGAACGAAACAAATCCGAAAACATACTGATACCTGTTGAAGAAAGAGGGGATGCCTTCCGGGGCATCCCCAAGCTTAGATGCTTGAGTCTCCTTGAATATATACTTGGGGTGCCTCGTGCATCCCCAAGCTTGAGCTCTTGCCTCTCTTCCTTCTTCTCACATCGAGACCTTCTCGATCATCGAACACTTCATCCACACAAAACTTCAACAGAAAACTCGGTAAGATCTGTTAGTATAATAAAGCAAATCACTACTCTAAGTACTATTGCAAACCAATTCATATTTTGTTTTTGCATTGTGTCTACTGTAATATAACTTTTACATGGCTTAATCCACTGATATAAATCATTAGTTTCATCAAAATAAGCAAATTATGCATCAAAAACAGAATCTGTCTAAAATAGAACAGTCTATAATAATATGAACATTCACCATACCTCTGGTACTCCAAAAATTCTACCAAAATTAGGGAAAATAAAAAATTTGTTAGAAGTACAGTGAAAAAAGAATCAGAACCATTTGACGTTCCAGCAAAAAATGTAAAATTGTGCACTACGGCCAAAGTTTCTGTCCTGCACCGCACAAACCAACAAGCATTGTAAACATCCTAAAGGCAAACCTTGGCACATTATTTTTATAATACAATGGAATTGTACAAGGGGATAATTATTTTTGTTGAAAAGTTTCTGTAATCAAGATTCACAAAGTTTCCGTGAGCATGAACAAAGTTCGAGGCTAGCTCCCACTTCAACAATGCTCGTCTTTCTCACTTTCGCTTTTCTTTTTGGAGAAGTTTTAGGTTCCCGTCTTTATTTTTGTTGTTTTTAAACTATATAAAAGAACACAATAGAAATAAATGACTCTCTAAAACTTCCGGGTTGTCTCCCTGGCAGCGCTTTCTTTAAAGCCATTAAGCTAGGCATATAGTGCTCAAGCAATGGATCCACCCAGATCCAAAGGTATATCAAAGCCAATTTTAATTAACAATGATTTATAATTTATTAGTGAGCACCAAGTAACATATATCATGCAACAACGAAGTCTAACTCTCTTCCTATGCATCGGCATGCCATAAAAGAACAATTCATGCACACAAAGTAAAGGCCAATGCATAGTATAAACAGTTTTTCTTGCAATTTTATCGTGTTGGAAACATAGAGAGGTGGAGATATCGTTCCTCCCTCATAATAATTGCAAGTAGGAGCAGCAAGCACATGCATATTATATCTATCAGAATCATCATGTGTAGTAGTAAAAGGCAACCCATCAATATAATCCTTAATAAGTGCAAGCTTCTCCGATATAGTGTAGTTTGGAGAATTCAAAAAGATAATAGGACTATCATGTGTGGGTGCAATAGCAACAATTTCATGTTTAACATAAGGAACTATAGCAAGTTCATCTCCATAAGCATAATTCATATTGGCATCTTGGCCACAAGCATAGCAAGCATCATCAAAAAGGGATATTTCAAAAGAATCAACGGGATCATAGCAATTATCATAGCATTCATCCTTCAGTAAGCATGAAGGAAAATTAAACAATGTATGAGTTGAAGAGTTACTCTCATTGTAAGGTGGGCACGGGTGATCAATCTGCTCTTCCTCCTTTTGTTCTTTGCTCTCCTCCTCATCTTTTTCATCCAATGAGCTCATAGTTTTATCAATTTCTTCTTCCATAGATTCCTGCAAAATATTAGTCTCTTCTGGGACAGCGGAGACTTTCTCAATAAACGCATCAATATCGGAATTGTATTCATAATTCTCATAAAAATATTTAGGATAGCTAAATTTTCAGGTCTGTAGACAACATCATAAAGATTTTCATATTCTTTGAACATAGATTCAATTTCATAAGCACCCATAAAAGCAACAAATTGGAATTGTATTCATAATTCTCATAAAAATATTTAGGATAGCTAAATTTTCAGGTCTGTAGACAACATCATAAAGATTTTCATATTCTTTGAACATAGATTCAATTTCATAAGCACCCATAAAAGCAACAAATTCTTCTATTTGTTCCACATCATAATAGTCATATATACCTCTAGCATAAGAAGCCAAAGTTTCATTATCATTAAATTTGCATAAAAGGGAAGGTGTGGAGCCTTCATCCTAGAGCAACAAGTATAATCATATCTCAAGCATAGTTGCCTAGCATACCATTTCAACATATAATTTTGATCCCATAATAGTTTCCGTTTTTGAGTCAAGCGATAATCCCTAAAGTATTCACGTTGATCCAACGTGTACCATTACCAAATTGAATGGGGTTTTCTCTGGATTATCAAAGTAGTACATAATATCTGTCACATAACGAGCATCGAGGGTTTTAGGAGGTTCCTCATCTCCATGAGCAGCAAGTACACCTAATTTTTTTGTATTTGGTGTTCCACATCCATAGATAAAGATAAAGAACAACTAAGAACAACAAATAAAAATTACTTAGTGATAAAGCAAACAAGCACACACGAGAATATTCACCCCACGCTATTGCTCCCCGGCAACGGCGCCAGAAAAAGGTCTTGATAACCCACAAGTATAGGGGATCGCAACAGTTTTCGATAAGTAAGAGTGTCGAACCCAACGAGGAGCTAAAGGTAGAACAAATATTCCCTCAAGTTCTATCGACCACCGATACAACTCTACGCACGCTTAGCGTTTGCTTTACCTAGAACAAGTATGAAACTAGAAGTACTTTGTAGGTGTTTTTGGATAGGTTTGCAAGATAATAAAGAGCACGTAAATAAAGAGTAGGGGCTTTTTAGATAAAGACACAACTAAGTTAGTGTTAGTAAAGAGCTTGTTGTTACGAGAAAGTTATTTGTCCCTAGGCAATCGATAACTAGACCGGTAATCATTATTGCAATTTTATATGAGGGAGAGGCATAAGCTAACATACTTTATCTACTTGGATCATATGCACTTATGATTGGAACTCTAGCAAGCATCCGCAACTACTAAAGATCATTAAGGTAAACCCAACCATAGCATTAAAGTATCAAGTCCTCTTTATCCCATACGCAAACAACCTACTTACTCGGGTCTGTGCTTCTGTCAGTCATGCCACCCACCATAAGCAAATCATGAACATATTGCGAACCCTACAGCGGGGATCCCTGACGCTTGCGCGACACGGGGAGCACCATAGGACAGCACCAATAATAAAACATGCAACTCAAACCAATAACGATCATCAAATAACCCATAGGATAAAACGGATCTACTCAAACATCATAGGATAGCCATACATCATTGGGAAATAATATATAGCATTGAGCACCATGTTTAAGTAGAGATTACAGCGGGTAACAGAGAGGTTACACCGCTGCATAGAGGGGGGAAGAGTTGGTGATGATGGCGGTGAAGTTGTTGGTGAAGATTGCGGTGATGATGATGGCCACGACAGCGTTCCGGCGCCACTAGAAGAGAAGGGGAGAGGGGGCCCCTTCGTATTCTTCTTCCTTGACCTCCTCCCTAGATGGGAGAAGGGTTTCCCCTCCGGTCCTTGGCCTCCATGGCGTGGGAGGGGCGAGAGCCCCTCCGAGATTGGATCCGTCTCTCTGTCTTTCTCTGTTTCTGCGTTCTCAGATTCTACCCTTTCACCGTTTCTTACATTCCCGGAGATCCCTAACTCTGATTGGGCTGAAATATTAACATGATCTCTATCCAGATATTAGCTTTCTTACGGCGTAAGAAGGGCATCAACCACCTTACAGGGTGTCCACGAGGGTCAGGGTCGCGCCTGCCCCCCTAGGGGCGCCCCCCTGCCTCGTGGCCCCCTCGTGCATCGTCTCGCGTGGTTTTTTCTTCCGAAAAATCATATATATTCCAAAAAAAAATCTCCGGCAGTTTTTATCCCATTTGGACTCTGTTTGATATGGATATTCTGCGAAACAAAAAAAGATGCAACAAACAGGAACTGGCACTGGGCACTGGATCAATATGTTAGTCCCAAAAATAGTATAAAAAATTGCCAAAAGTATATGAAAGTTGAATAATATTGGCATGGAACAATCAAAAATTATAGATACGACGTAGATGTATCAACCACCCTCAGATTTGTGCCTTCGATGATGTAAAGACCTTCCCATTTAGAGAGGAGTTTGCCTGTAAAAAATCTAACGAGAGTTGTATAGCAATACATAATCACCTACATTAAACTCACGTTTTTGTATCCTTTTATCATGCCATCTTTTAACTTTTTCTTTAAACAGTTTGTCATTCTCATAGGCCTGGGTTCTCCATTCATCAAGTGAGCTAATGTCAAAAAGCCTCTTCTCACCGGCAAGTTTGAAATCATAGTTGAGCTCTTTAATGGCCCAATATGCCTTATGTTCTAGTTCAATAGGTAAGTGACATGCTTTACCATAAACCATTTTATACGGAGACATACCCATAGGATTTGTATATGCAGTTCTGTAGGCCCATAATGCATCATCAAGTTTCTTGGACCAATTCTTTCTAGATCTATTAACAGTCTTTTGCAAAATTAATTTAAGCTCTCTATTGCTCAATTCTACTTGACCACTAGACTGTGGGTGATAAGGAGATGCAATTCTATGATTAAGGTCATACTTAGCAAGCATTTTACGGAAAGCACCATGAATAAAATGTGAACCACCATCTGTCATTAGGCATCTAGGGACTCTAAACCTCGGAAAAATAACTTCTTTAAGCATCTTAATAGAGGTGTTATGATCAGCACTACTAGTTGGAATAGCTTCTACCCACTTAGTAACGTAATCAACAGCAACAAAAATATGTGTGTACCCATTAGAGGAAGGAAAAGGTCCCATATAATCAAAGCCCCAAACATCAAATGGTTCAATAACAAGTGAATAACTCATAGGAATTTCTTGACGTCTACTAATATTACCAATTCTTTGACATTCATCACAAGACAAAACAAACTTACGGGCATCCTTGAAGAGAGTAGGCCAATAAAAACCGGATTGCAATACCTTATGTGCAGTTCTATCTCCAGCGTGGTGTCCTCCATAAGCCTCGGAGTGACACTTGCGTAGGATATGTTCCTGTTCATGCTTAGGTACACAACGTCTAATAACACCATCTACTCCTTCTTTATAAAGGTGTGGGTCATCCCAAAAGTAATGTCTTAAATCATAGAAGAACTTTTTCTTTTGTTGGTATGTGAAACTAGGTGTTATAAACTTAGCAACAATATAATTAGCATAATCAACATACCATGGAGTAGTACGAGAAGCATTTATGACAGCTAATTGTTCATCAGGGAAGCTATCATCTATAGGTAGTGGGTCATCAAGAAAATTCTCTAACCTAGACAAGTTGTCGGGGTTCTCAGCTCCATTTCTATCAATAATATGCAAATCAAATTCTTGTAGCAAGAGAACCCATCTAATAAGTCTAGGTTTAGCATCTTTCTTTTCCATAAGATATTTAATAGCAGCATGATCAGTGTGAACAGTTACTTTGGAATCAACAATATAAGGTGTGAACTTATCACAAGCAAACACAACTGCTAAAAATTCTTTTTCAGTAGTAACATAATTTCTTTGAGCACTGTCTAGAGTCTTACTAGCATATTGAATAACATTTAATTTCTTATCAACTCTTTCTCCTAGAACAGCCCCTACAGCATAATCACTAGCATCACACGTGATTTCAAATGGTAAATTCCAATCAAGAGGCTGAACAATAGGTGCAGAAACCAAAGCTTTCTTAAGTATTTCAAACGCTTCTACACAATCATCATCAAAGACAAAAGGAACATCTTTTTGTAAAAGATTACTCATAGGCCGAGAAATTTTAGAGAAGTCCTTAAGGAACCTCCTATAAAAACCGACATGAGCAAGGAAGCTTCTTATACCTTTAATGTCCCTAGGACACGACATCTTCTTAATAGCATCAACTTTAGCTTTATCAACTTGAATACCTCTTTCAGAAATTTTATGCCCCAAGACAATACCTTCATTAACCATAAAGTGGCACTTCTCCCAATTCAAGACAAGATTAGTTTCTTCACATCTCTGCAAAACTTGATCAAGATTGCTTAAGCAATCATCAAAAGAAGTTCCGTAAACGGAGAAATCATCCATGAAAATCTCAACAATCTTTTCACAAAAATCAGAGAATATAGCAGTCATACATCTTTGAAAAGTAGCAGGTGCATTGCATAAACCAAAAGGCATACGTCTATAAGCAAAGGTACCGAAAGGGCAAGTAAAAGTTGTCTTTTCTTGATCCTCTTTTGACACAGGTATTTGAGAGAAACCAGAATAACCATCTAGAAAGCAAAAATGTGTATGTTTGGATAATCTTTCTAGCATTTGATCAATAAAAGGTAAAGGGTAATGACCCTTTTTAGTAGCTTTATTTAATTTACAGAAATCAATTACCATTCTATAACGTGTAACAATTCTTTGTGGGATCAATTCATCTTTATCATTAGGAACAACAATAATTCCTCCCTTCTTAGGGACACAATGGACAGGACTTACCCACTGACTATCAGCAACGGGATAAATTATACCTGCCTCCAGAAGCTTCAGTATTTCTTTTCTTACCAATTCTTTCATCTTAGGATTTAACCGTCGTTGGTGATCAACAACCGGTTTCACGTCTTTCTCCAATTTTATTTTGTGCTGGCAGAGAGTGGGACTGATGCCCTTAAGATCATCAAGAGTATATCCAATAGCGGCATGGTGCTTGTCGTGGTTCTAACTCTGACAGTGATGTAGGGGGGTATGTATGGAGAGGCTAGATCTCAGCTATTGGGAAGTTGTAAACACACCAAGATGTACGAGTTCAGGCCCTTCGCGGAGGAAGTAACAGCCCTACGTCTCGGTGCCTGGAGGCGGTCGATTGGATTACTGGCGTGTGAATAATAGGGGTGCGAACCCTTCATACTGAGGAGGGGGGTGGCTTATATAGAGTTCGCCGGCCCCCTCCTGCCCTTAGTAATGCAGGGTTTAAGGTACATTTAAGGTTGGGCGTTACTAGTAACGCCCCTAATAAAGTGTGATAATGACCATAAAGACTACTTAATAGCCAACCGTTTGCCTGCGGAGTGACTTTAGGTCTCCTGGCAGTCGAGTGGTTGGCTTCGTGGTCGAGTGATGGCTTCTTGGTCGAGTGTCTTGAACCCGTCGAGTGGGATACCTTCAAGTCGATTGAAAGGTGACTTCTCCTAGGGATGTCCCAGGGTAGGGCTCTTTGGACAGGTCCGTGCCCCTACCCTAGGTACATGGCTTCATCATTAGCCCCCGAATGGATCGAGGTTAGAGTGGGGAAAGACTTGGAGATCTTTCCGACTGGTTCTTTGGGCTACGTGAGCGCCTCGTTTTGGGCCAACCGTCACGGATGATGTCATCAACCTCTTTCAGTCGCCTTGATCCATTCCAGGCCTTTCGTCGAGTGAATTTCTTTATGTGTGACATACCGAGCATCGGCGCGAGCGGGGTCTTCTATTTTAACAAGTTGTTCTACGGCCCGCGGGTGTCGCGGGATTCAGATTTCGGGAAGCGCGCGGGACGGGAGCCGCCGCAGTAATCAGAAGCGATAAAGTGGAAGCTCCTTGATCCTCGCGTCGCCTTTTTCGCCACGTACTGCGCGCGCGTCTGTTGCGCGATTTGACTGGATAGCCTGGGCCTACCAGTCAGCCACTCGGAAGCGGCCCTTTATAAGTTGCCAGCTCGGGGTTTCCAAATAGTGCGCTTCCTTCTTCCTCTATCCCTTCGCGAGTTCCTCCGCCACCTCCGTTCTCACCCTAGCGTCGCGGGTCCGTGCAAGATTTGCCGGCGACGATGGCGAAGGACAAGACATCCGCCCTGGAGCGCGCGAAGAAGGCGGCGGCGCAGGGGAAAGGGAAGAGGTCCGCTCGGGGCGGATGCTCCTCAAGGTCTGCTCTGCCCCGAGGCTGGATCCAAGGCGATTGGATGCCGTCGGTGATCCGGCAAGAAGATCTCGACGACATGGTCGAGGGGGGGGGTCATTTCCGACGAAGCCGCGCGTCTCCCGGGGAGAGAGATCGAACCCCAGCCCCGCGACGGTGAGTGCGTGCTCCTAGCCACCCATGTCGACCGCGGGTTTTCTCTGCCGCCCTATCCTTTTTTCCGAAGCTTCCTGAACTTCTTCGGAGCGCAGCTTCACCACTTCACCCCCAACTCCATCGTATACCTCGCTGCTTTCATTTCCATGTGTGAGGGTTTCTTGGGTTGCCGCCCCCATTGGGGTCTCTTCAAGCACATCTTTACCTGCCGTTCTCAATTGGTCAAGAAGGCCAAGTCGAGTGATGAAAGGACGCAGGTGATCCAGCTGTGCGGGGGCCTGGCGATCCAGACGAGGGGAAAGAGTTGTTTTCCATCTATCACCTTTCCGGAGTCGGTCCGCGGCTGGCAGGCGACCTGGTTCTACTGTCAAGACCAGGCGACCCCAGGACAGTCGACTGGTCTCCCCCCTTTCTCACTCGACCGAGCTGAAAAACCTGCTTCTCTGAAAGTGGCGCCGGAGGAAAGGGCCCAAGTCAAAGTGCTGGCCGGTCAAGTGGTTGAGCTTGTCCGTGAGGGCGTGACGGGAATGGATTTGCCGGAGGTCTTCCTCCGGAGGCGCATCCAACCGCTCCAGGCTCGTGACCATCTGATGTGGCTGTACTCGGGTCTCGACGACACCACTCGGATCCACCCGGAGGAGGTCACTGATGAGATGCTGGAGGGGTGGCTGTCGAGCATCACAGGAAACAAGGACAACCCCCGAGGAGCCAGGAGGGTAATTCCACTCGACAACTCGTATGACGTGGACCAGGTATGTCTTTATGCTCCTGACTGAGATCTTGTTTTTCTTCATTGGTCTTCTTTGAGTTGGTCGATTAACCTTTGTCTTGTCTGTTGTTTTTCAGGCGACTACTGAGATGTACTCGACGCCCAACGGGGCACAGGGGCCAACTGAGGAAGGGGAGGCGAGCGGAGTTGAGAGCGGGGACGATCAAGGCGAGTGGGAGTCCGGTGATGAAGGAGAGGGAGGCGACGACGTCGACTCCAGCGAAGAGGAGGAGGAGGAGGTTGAACCCCCCCGCCCGGAGGGGCGATCCAAGCTCACACATGATCCAGCGCGGGAGCGTGGTAGGGCGACTGATCCTGTTGGGCAGTCGTCGAAACGCCCTTGGACCTCTTCTCCTACGCCGACTGGAAAGGCTCCCAAGCACCCGCGCGCAGCGCCGTCCAAGCCGCCCAAGGCTCTGCCCAAGATGAAGATGGCCGTCCCCACCATTTCTGGGTAATAATACAACTTGTTTTCCTTTGTCGACCGTGGACGGATCCTTGGTCGATCCATTGAGCCAACCGACTGACTTTCGAGGCTTGCAGTGCTGCTACTTCTGAGATCTCCGCCAAGGACGATGACCAAGAGATGGAGGATGCTGTTACCTCCAACCCTGGTACGATTACTGACGTTCCGCTTTGAGTCGACTAAACATTTATTGCAACCCTGGTCGATTGAATGTTTCCTTTGTAGCCCCTCCTCATGTTATCGACCTCCCGGATGACGACGACAACGGTCCGTTGAGAGTGAGGAGGCACAAGAGGGCGTCGGCTGACAAGACCACCCAATCCGCTCCGGCGTCTGAGGCCGTAGCTCGGGATGGTGGTGACAACACTCAGGCTTATGTGACCTTCGCCATTCCTCTGGCGAGTGTGCGGCCCTCGACGTCGACTGCGGATCCGTCTTCGCTTTTTGCCGGATACCCCGTCCCTGAGGACCAAGCGGCTGCTGCAAAAGAGGCTATACGTCAGGCGGGGATCATGATGGAGCAAGTGAAGTTGGCTCGGGAGGCCAGCCAAGCAGCTTATGACGCGAGCTCGGCTCTTCAGAGCAACGTCCAGGTCAGTCGACTCAACGCTTGGTCTGTTATGGTATGCTGTTTGAAGAATCTCTTTTCCAAAGATCTTTGTATCTGTACACCCACTGGGTGTGTCTGTCAATTCTTGGACGAGTGGGGGCACGCTAAGTGCACCCATTGGGTGTAGTCCCCGAGACTACGGTGGACTGCGGGCAGTCGACTGTAGTCTTTATATTGTGTTGTTGTAGCTGTATTTCTTCACTCGGTCTGGTCAGGCCATGTCGAATGGGACTGTATCCGGTCGACTGCGGGCAGTCGACTTTTGTTGTTTTTTTTACAGTGGGGGCACGCTGAGTGCACCCAGTGGGTGTAGTCCCCGAGGCTACTGTCGAATGTTCTTGATTCGGCTGTAGTCTTAGAAACGTCATCATTGCCTCTTAGTTACTCGAAAGCAACTTATTTTGGACGTCTGTCGACTGATTTTTCTTTTTACAGAAATCCTGTGAACTTGTAGCTCGCTATACTGAGTTGGAGAATCAGCAGATCCAGCTCAACCTTAACTTGAAGCTTGCCCAGGAGAATTTGAAGAAGGCGCAAGAAGAAGCAAAAGGTATGGCTGGTGAGGTTCTCCATTCTTAACGGGTGGCTTTTCTTTCTTGTCCATTCTTGATGTTGGTTCCACTCGACGCGCCGTAGATAAACTGGAGGAAGCTCTAAAGAAGAAGGATCAAGATCTTGCAGAGGCACAGAAGGAGGCCTCGAGCAAAACGAAGCTCGCAGAAGAGAAACTGGCTTCGGTCGGAACTCTTGAACAGGAGAACTCCAGACTGAAAACTGCTCTCGAGACAGCTAATCGAGATGCCAGTCGACTGAAGAAAGAAAAGATGGCTCTGCACGACAAGGCGGGTGAGCTGGCGGGGAAGGTAAAAGATCTGGAGGCTTATCTCGGTGGACTCGCCAAGAAGCTGTTCGTCATGCTCGAAGGTAATTATTCCAACCCGGCTATCTTGTAGTTGCCGAGCCCGCGTACGGGCACTGTCTTATTCTTGAATCGTGTTTGCAGAATTCTGCCAGAGCTTCAAAGAGGAAACCAGTCGAGTAGAGCCAGGCTTAGATCCCGCCAATTCTCTCGTGAAGGACGAGGCTGCTATGAACGTGCTCCGACTGGAGTCTCGTGTTACCAGCGTTGTTGATTATCTTGCTCGGCTGAAGGTCGCGATGTCGCGGATCGACACATCACTCTGGCCTGGAACGACGCTTCAGAACGACCTCGAGTCCCTGATGGTCCGACTGAATGAAGTCCCGGGTCGAGTGGCGGAATGGAAGAAATCTTCTGCTAGATGTGGTGCTGATGTCGCTCTGTCTCTGGTCCGCGTCCATTGCAAGGAGGCGCGAGAAGAAAAGCTGGCTGCCATCCAAGTTGCCAATACCAGGAAGCACAACTTTCAGGACTTCATGGAGACTTTTATTGCTGCTGCCACTCGTATTGCAGACGGGATCGACTTGGACGAGTTCGTCGCCCCTTCCAGTCCTCCTCCTGAGGTATGAAAAACTTTCATGCTTCACTTTAAATTTGCTTCGGAATGCCGAGTGGATTTGTAACCGTTAAACTCCGCCAAGCCGAGGGCTCGAGTACTTTGATCTGAGGTCTGGGACCTTTTAGGCTTTATCTGACCTTGATTTCTCGTTGAATATCTTCATGGTTTGATTCGTCGAGTGGAACTTGATCTTCACTCGGAATAACCTTGTATTTGCGGCGCAGCTCCGAAGGAGAAGGTAGCAGTCGACTTGCGGATTGGGTTGTGTCTTGTACTTAGGCGAGCACTGGGCTGCAGCTAAGCCTCCGAGTGAGAGGTTTGCTCTCCACTCGGTAGGATTTTTAAACACTTAGGCGAGCGATGGGCTGCAGCTAAGCCCCCGAGTGGGAGGTTTGCTCTCCACTCGGTAGGATTTTCAAACACTTAGGCGAGCACTGGGCTGCAGCTAAGCCCCCGAGTGGGAGGTTTGCTCTCCACTCGGTAGGATTTTTAAACACTTAGGTGAGCACTGGGCTGCAGCTAAGCCCCCGAGTGGGAGTCTGGCTCGCCACTCGGTAGGATTTCTAATCACTTAGGCGAGTGCTTGGACTGCAGCTAAGCCCTCGAGTGGGAGGTTTGCTCTCCACTCGGTAGGATTTTTATATACTTAGGCGAGCGCTGGGCTGCAGCTAAGCCTCTGAGTGGGAGGTTTGCTCTCCACTCGGTAGGATTTCAAATACTTAGGCGAGTGGTTGGACTGCAGCTAAGCCCCCGAGTGGGAGGATTGCTCTCCACTCGGTAGGATTTTTTTCAAACTTAGGCGAGTGCCTGACTGCAGCTAAGTCTCTAAGTGGGAGAACGTAGGCGAGTACTGGACTGCAGCTAAGCCCCCGAGTGGGAGGATTGCTCTCCACTCGGTAGGATTTTTTTCAAACTTAGGCGAGTGTCTGACTGCAGCTAAGCCTCTAAGTGAGAGAACTTAGGCGAGTACTGGACTGCAGCTAAGCCCCCGAGTGGGAGGATTGCTCTCCACTCGGTAGGATTTTTTCAAACTTAGGCGAGTGTCTGACTGCAGCTAAGCCTCTAAGTGAGAGAACTTAGGCGAGTACTGGACTGCAGCTAAGCCCCCGAGTGGGAGGATTGCTCTCCACTCGGTAGGATTTTTTCAAACTTAGGCGAGACGGATTCGCAGCTAAGTCACCCACTGGGGGATTTCGTATGCAAACAAGAGTGACAGCAATTATTGGGACGCTCTTGTCTTTGGTAAATATGAACTGCAGAATTTTTTTTCTTATTACATCTCGTCCAAGGGAGAACTCAAGTGTAAAAGGGGCGGAGCAGTTCCGCATTCCAAGCTCGTGGCTCGTCGATCTGGTGATCAACATTGTAGAGGTGATATGCTCCATTGTGGAGGACTTTGGTGATGATGAAGGGGCCTTCCCAAGTAGGAGCAAGTTTGTGTGGTTTCTGTTGATCCACTCGGAGGACCAAATCTCCTTCCTGGAAGGCTCGGCTCTTCACATTTCTGGCATGGAATCGACGCAAGTCTTGCTGATAGATGGTCGATCTGATCATAGCCATCTCCCTCTCCTCCTCCAGGAGGTCGACTGCGTCTTGCCGGGCTTGCTCTGCTTCGTCTTCGTTATAAAGCTCGACCCTGGGGGCGTTGTGAAGTAGATCACTCAGCAGGACGGCTTCGGCTCCGTAAACCAGAAAAAATGGCGTTCTTCCGGTCGACCGGTTCGGGGTGGTCCTCAGCCCCCACAAAACCGACGGAAGTTCGTCGACCCAAGCGCCTGCTGCGTTCTTGAGATCGCGCATCAATCGAGGCTTCAATCCTTTGAGAATCAGACCATTTGCTCTTTCAGCTTGTCCATTCGACTGAGGATGCGCAACCGACGCGTAGTCGACTCGTGTGCCTTGAGAGGCGCAAAAAGCTCTGAACTTGTCTGAATCGAAGTTTGACCCATTGTCAGTGATGATGCTATGCGGGACCCCATATCTGAATATCAACTCTCTGATGAAACCGATAGCAGTGCTGGCATCAAGATTTTTGATAGGCTTAGCTTCAATCCATTTGGTAAATTTGTCGACTGCCACAAGCACATGAGTGAAACCGCTCCTGCCTGTTCTCAGTGGACCAACCATGTCCAGTCCCCAGACAGCAAAGGGCCAGACGAGTGGAATGGTTTTCAGGGCTGATGCAGGCTTGTGTGACATGTTGGAGTAGAACTGGCAACCTCCACACTTGTCGACTATCTCTTTTGCCATCTCATTTGCTCTTGGCCAGTAAAATCCTGCTCGGTATGCTTTAGCCACAATGGTCCGAGAGGACGCATGGTGACCACAGGTCCCCGAGTGGATATCATTAAGGATCATCTGACCCTCTTCTGGTGTTATGCACTTCTGACCGATTCCAATCGCACTTTCTCTATACAACTGTCCTTTTATGACTGTGAAGGCCTTGGATCGGTGGACGATCTGTCGAGCCTCTTCCTCGTCCTCCGGGAGTTCTTTCCTCAAGATATACGCGATGTATGGTACCGTCCAGTCGGGAGTGATAGCCAAGACCTCCATGACTAGGTCGACCACAGCAGGAATTTCGACTTCAGTCGGATCTGTGGCACTTTGCGGTTGCGGGGCTTCTTCTGTGAAAGGATCCTCCTGGACTGACGGCGAGCAGATGTGCTCCAAAAACACATTGCTGGGAATGGCTTCTCTCTTGGATCCTATCTTTGCCAGATCACCTGCTGCTTGATTTTTCAGTCGGGGGATGTGATGAAGCTCTAACCCCTCGAATTTCTTTTCTAGCTTTCTTACTGCGTTGCAATAGCCAGTCATAGCTGGGCTTCTGACGTCCCACTCCTTCATCACCTGATTAACCACCAAATCTGAGTCGCCGTAGACCATGAGGCGCCGGACGCCGAGTGAAATGGCCATGCACAACCCGTACAAGAGTGCTTCATATTCCGCTTCATTGTTGGAGGAATCGAAGTGAATCTGGAGAACGTATCTGAGCTTATCTCCTCGGGGGGAGACCAATACTACCCCAGCACCGGAACCATTCAACATCTTAGATCCATCGAAGAACATGGTCCAGTGCTCCGAGTGAACTTGAGTCGGAAGTTGCTGTTCAATCCATTCGGCGATGAAATCTGTAATTGCTTGGGACTTGATAGCCTTCTTTGCTTCAAACTTGATATCTAGGGGAAGGAGTTCAATCGCCCACTTAGCCACTTGACCAGTTGCATCTCTGCTGTGCAAAATCTCTGATAGTGGAGCGTCGCTGACGACTGTAATGGAATGGTCAGAGAAGTAGTGTGCAACCTTCTTCGTGGTCATGTAGATCCCATATACGAGCTTCTGGTAATGGGGATATCTTTGCTTCGAAGGAGTCAAAACTTCAGACACATAATATACTGGGCGCTGAACTCTGAAGGCCTTTCCTTCTTCTTCTCGCTCGACCGTAAGTACTGTACTGACAACTTGTCCCGTGGCGCAATGTACAGCAGCAGAGGCTCTTTACTGATTGGGGCAGCAAGCACCGACTGGGTGGAGAGCAGAGCTTTGAGCTCTGCAAACGCTGCGTCAGCTTCTGGAGTCCACTCGAACTTGTCAGACTTCTTCATCAGTCGGTAAAGAGGCAACGCCTTTTCACCGAGACGAGAAATGAATCGACTTAGAGCGGCCAAGCAACCTGTAAGCTTCTGGACATCGTGTACACGCACAGGGCGCTTCATCCGGAGTATGGTGCCAACTTTCTCGGGATTGGCGTCGATTCCTCGTTTGGAAACGAGAAAACCGAGTAACTTTCCACCTGGAACTCCGAATGTGCACTTTGATGGATTGAGCTTGATATCGTATCCCCTGAGGTTAGCAAAGGTTTCGGCAAGGTCAGTCAGTAGGTCGGAGCCTTTCCGTGACTTAACCACAATATCATCCATGTATGCTTCTACGT
This sequence comes from Triticum urartu, assembly GCF_056163025.1. NCBI lineage: Eukaryota > Viridiplantae > Streptophyta > Magnoliopsida > Poales > Poaceae > Triticum > Triticum urartu. The sequence goes on from NC_141874.1 coordinate 396,623,996, forward strand.
TCCGACTGATCTGAGTGAGTAAACACTTCTGAATCATCCTCATGAACGTGGCTCCAGCATTCTTGAGGCCGAAGGGCATGGTGACATAACAGAAGCACCCGAATGGGGTGATGAAAGCCGTTTTGATCTCGTCGGGTCCATACAGACGGATCTGATGGTACCCTGAATAAGCATCTAGAAAAGACAAACGCTCACACCCCGCGGTCGAGTCGACCACCTGGTCGACGCGGGGGAGAGGGAAATGATCTTTCGGGCAGGCCCGATTGATGTGTTTAAAGTCAATGCACATGTGAAGTGACTTGTCCTTCTTGGGGACCATGACAACATTGGCGAGCCACTCGGAGTGGTAAATCTCTCGGATGAACTCCGCTGCTAAGAGCCGAGCCACCTCCTCGCCAATAGCTTTCCTCTTCTGGACGGCGGACCGTCGAAGATGTTCTTTCACAGGCTTGAACTTCGGGTCGACTCGTAGATGGTGCTCAGCCAGCCCCCTGGGAACTCCAGGCATGTCAGAAGGCTTCCATGCGAAGACGTCCCAGTTCTCACGGAGGAACTGGATGAGCACTTCTTCCTATTTGGAGTCGAGCGTCGTCGAGATGTGACTCGGAGCAGCGTCGGGGTCGGTTGGGTGAATGTGAGCTGGCTTAGTTTCACCGGACGACTGAAAAGCAGATTCTGAAGCAGGCTTCTTGGCTCGTAGCAATTCACTCGGATCAGCAGTCTTCTGGTACTCTTGTAGCTCAACAACTGCCATCTGAGCGTCAGCAATCTTCGATCCTTTCTGAAAACACTCTTCTGCTTTCTTCCGATTTCCGGTAACGGTGATCACACCTCTGGGGCCGGGCATCTTCAACTTGAGATATACGTAGCACGGTCGAGCCGTGAAGCGTGCATAAGCTGGCCGGCCCAGAATAGCATGATAAGCACTTTGGAAGTCCACAACCTCAAATGTCAACTTTTCCTTGCGGTAATTCTTTGAATCACCAAAAACCACGTCGAGAGCAATCTGGCCGAGTGACTCGGCTTTCTTTCCAAGAATGACTCCATGGAAGCTCATGTTGCTGGCGCTGAGCCTGGACATCGGAATGCCCATCCCTTTCAATGTTTCAGCATACAATATGTTCAGGCCACTGCCACCATCCATCAGGACTTTGGTCAGTCGAGTGCCTTCGACAACTGGGTCGACCACCAAAGCTTGTCTCCGAGGGGTGGCAATGTGCGTAGGGTGATCGGACTAGTCGAATGTGATGGCAGTCTGAGACCACTTCAGATAACTGGGTGTCGCCGGAGCAACCATATTCACCTCACGGTTAATGACTTTCAGTCGACTTTTGCTTTCGACATCAGCAAAAATCATCAGGGTGGAATTGATTTGGGGGTATCCATCGTCGCTATCTTCCTTGTCCTCAACTCTGTCCGACTCTTTTTCCTTATCTTTGGGCTGTTTGCCCTGAAACTGCTGGATCAGGAGCGGGCACTGTCGAGTGGTATGCTTTGGGTAAATAAAATTACCCTCTTCATCTTTCTTGGTGTGGATGTGGCATGGCAGATCCAAAACATCATTTCCATCTTGATCCTTGAATTTCTTGGGCTTCCAGGGGCCTTTGGGTTTTCCCTTGAAATTTCCCTGGGTTACGGCCAGGGCCTCCCCAGGGGCGGCTGGCTCAGCCTTCCGCTTCTGCTTCCGACTGGAATTGCCTCCGGTTTCCTGGGCGACTGCTTTCTGCTTGCCACTCCGGAGTCGATCTTCATCTTCTCCGTTAGCGTATTTGGTGGCAATTTCCATCATCCGATTCAGGGACATTTCTCCGGTCCGACCGAACTTCAGGTTCAACTCTCTGTTCTTGACGCCTTCTTTAAAGGCACAAACTGCTTGGTGATCCGGTACGTTCTCAACTGTGTGATGCAAAGTGATCCACCTCTGGATGTAATCCCTCAGAGTTTCACTCGGCTTCTGCACGCAAGACCGCAATTCTGTAAGGCCTGTGGGTCGCTTGCATGTTCCCTCAAAGATTGTGACAAACACTCGAGAGAGATCCTCCCAAGTGTAGATGCTGCTGGGTGCTAACTGATTCAGCCACGCTCTGGCCGAGCCCTCTAACAGGAGAGGCAAATGCTTCATGGCCACCTCATCATTGCCACCGCCAATCTGTACAGCCACTCGGTAATCTTCGAGCCAAGTGTCAGGCTTAGACTCACCGGTGAACTTGCTGACTCCAGTCGCCAACCGAAAGTTGGGAGGAAGCACTGCGGCCCTGATGGCTCGACTGAAACACTCTGGCCCTGAAACATGTACTCTGCTGCTGGCGGGCGCATCTCTGTTCTGGCCTTCCCGATGAGCCCTGTTCCTGTCAACCAAGCCTTGAACGAGGACAGATCTCGTGTCAAAGCCTGGGTCCCTGGGGTCGACTGGAATCCTCTGCCCAACGCTATGAGGGCGCCTGTCATCTCGGTGCCGAGGCGCATATGACCCACTCCTCGGGGGAGGGGTTGGCAGTCGACGTCGATCATCACGATCGCATCGGTGATCATACTGCTCATTCCTTCTATACTGATCATGCCGGTCACCACGTCCCTCACGCCTCGGGGGCGAACTCGGGCTGTGAGCCGACTGGACTGTATCTGTTGCAACGGATCGACTGTGGATCCTATTCCGCGACTGAGAAACAGCGGAATTCTGGTTTCCCGCCGCCCGGAGCAACGCTCTGATCTGCAACAAGCCCCTGCCAGCCTCCGACTGGGAGGGCTGAATCGATTCTGCTATACGGGCCGCGGCAGCCAAATTCTGAACTGGGGTTCGGTATACCTGCGTCGGCGGGAAGAGCTGGCGTCGACTAGACTCGGGAGCCCGCTGACGCGCTTGCTTGTCGAGTGCTCGCTGGAGATTCTCCAGTCGAGTGCGCTCGGCCAAGTTAGCCAAGCGCGCGTCCTCCAAGGCCCGGGCCTCGGGGGTCTCTCCGATGATAGGAGTGCGGAGTGCGTCCATGTTCCGGCGACGAAGCTCCTCTCGCTGTAATGACGTGAGAGGCTCGGGGAGATACTCATCGTGGGGACGGGTCGCCCCCACCCGCGCTTCCATCAGCACGAGGGAAACCGGGAGGACTGTGCATTCCATCGACCGCCAGAATCTCAGCCGCTGGGTCGCTGCTGTCGCACTCGGATGCGGTCTCCGTGGAGCCAGTCAACAGGTCGAACAGGCTGCAGAGGGATTCGTCAGGCTCGATTGCCGCGACTTGCGGGGCGGCCGACTGGCGAGCCACGGCATGCCTCATCCACCTCTGAAGTCTCGACCAACCGGAGCGCTTGCGCCGGTGGGAAACAGAGCGGGGAGACGATACGGGGGCCAACCGATACTGGGTCGACGGCTGCCGCAAGAGGACGCCACGAACGCATGCGCGGAAATGCGTCGCACCGCGGACGGGGAGCGCGTCGATGTCGAGTGGCGCCTCCTGAAGCCAGGCGGAGTCGTCGGCGATGAACGTGAGCGCACCGAGGCGAATCTCGCGGCCTTCCACCAAAACTCCGCATGAAACCATGATCAAAGGGATCGGGAAAATCACAACTTCTCCAATCAGGCGCTAAGATTCCGGCCCCACGGTGGGCGCCAACTATCGTGGTTCTAACTCTGACAGTGATGTAGGGGGGTATGTATGGAGAGGCTAGATCTCAGCTATTGGGAAGTTGTAAACACACCAAGATGTACGAGTTCAGACCCTTCGCGGAGGAAGTAACTGTAACGCCCTCGATGCGGCTATAGCTCCCACGTGTCGAGGCACGACTTAGAGACATAACCGCATTGAAAGCAATGTCGCAAGTTAGGCAATCATCACAACATCCCATGTAACATATAGAATGAAAGGGGAAAACATAGTTGGCTTACACTCGCCACGTCACATCAGAGCACATAAATAACATACATCATCCAAACACTCATGGCCCGACTACGGCGCCAAAATAGAAAATAACCCAACATGCGACACGGTCCCGAACAAACCCCAACTAGGCACCACTACTGATCGTCAGGAAAAGACACGTAGTATCACTGAGAGTCCTCGTCGAACTCCCACTTGAGCTCATACTCGTCACTTGGAGCGGAATCACCTGGACCTGCATCTGGAGTTATAGTATCTCTGAGCCACAGGGACTCGGCAATCTCGCACCCTCGCGATCAAGACTATTTAAGCTTATAGGATGGGTAAGGCAAAATATATGTGGAGCTGCAGCAAGCGACTAGCATATGTGGTGGCTAACTTATACGCAAAAGAGAGAGCGAGAAGAGGAGGCAAAGCGCGAGCGAGAATCTAGAGGAACAACCTGCGCAAACATTACTCCAACACCGTGTCCACTTCCCGGACTCCGCCGAGAAGAGGCCATCACGGTAACACACTCAGTTGTTTCATTTCAATTAATTAAGGTTCAAGTTATGTACAACCAGACATTAACAAATTCCCATCTGCCCATAACCGCGGGCACGGCTTTCGAAAGTTCAATCCCTGCAGGGGAGTCCCAACTTAGCCCATGACAAGCTCTCATGGTCAACGAAGGAATAGACCTCCTCCCAAGACGTTCCGATCAGACTCGGTATCTCGGTAACTCAAGACACTTTGACAGGTTAAAACAAGACCAGCAACACCGCCCGAATGTGCCGACAAAATCCGATAGGAGCTGCACATATCTCTTTCTCAGGGCACACTCAGATAAGCAATCCGTACAACTAAAATCAGCCCTCGAGTTTCCCCGAGGTGGTGCTGCAAGGGGCTCTAGTTTGGACCAACACTCAGAGGAGCACTGGCCCGGGGGGGGGGGGGGGTTTACACTAAGATGCCTCTTGAGTCTGCAGAACCCAAGGGAAAGAAAAGGCTAGGTGGCAAATGGTAAGACCAATGTTGGGCATTGCTGGAAAAGCTTTAATCAAGGCGAAATATCAAGGGGTTCCCATTATAACCCAACCGCGTAAGGAACGCAAAATCCGGGAACATAACACCGATATGATGGAAACTAGGGCGGCAAGAGTGGAACAAAACACTAGGCGAGAGGCCGAGCCTTCCACCCTTTACCAAGTATATAGATGCATTAAGATAACATGGCAATATAATGATATCCCAACAAGTAAATAAATGTTCCAACAAGGAACGGCCTCCAATCTTCACCTGCAACTAGCAACGCTATAAGAGGGGCTGAGCAAAGTGGTAACGTAGCCAATCAACGGTTTGCTGGGACAAGGTGGGTTAGAGGTTTCACATGGCAATTGGGAGGCTGACAAGCAAATGGTAGGCATCGTAGCATTGGCATAGCAAAGAGCGAGCAAACTAGCATAGCAAAGATAGTAGTGATTTCGAGGGTATGATCATCTTGCCTGCACAGTTGTCAGAGTTGACTGGATCCTCAAAAGCACACTCAACGGGCTCCTCGGTAGTGAACTCGTCTCCCGGATCTACCCAAACAAGACAAACAAGCAACAAGGATACAATCAACCACGTGCAAACTCAATCAACACGATGCAAAGATGGTATGCTATGCGGGATGCGATGCGGGATGCAAAATGCAAGATATGAGAGGAAATGCATGAAACTGGCCTCAACTTGGAAATCCAAGGGTTTCCACTGGAAAGATGAGATGAAATCGCTTGAAAACGATATAAAGATCACCGGAATCTGAGTTACGGTTTGGAAATGGCAAGCGTTTCAAAACTGACTCCGGTCTGCGATTTACAGCAAGTAGGCATCTAAATGCAATGAGATGAACATGCTACAGCCACCAAACATGAAAACAAAATACATGGCAGGGATGCACACAAGATGCTTAACAAAAGTCTAGCACTGAGCTACGGCCAAATCATCCATTAACAGGTTCAAACAAGCATGGCAAAAACGCAAATGCAAAACAGACATGTATGGATAGAGCATAACAAGATTAACAAAACTCCCTTACTGATCATCCTCAAAAGAGGCACGGATCACTAGGAAACAAGCTGAACATATGGCATCATGAACTAAATAATCCCAGACTTTGTGAAAACTACTAAGTCCCTGAAAACAGATTCACCGGGTGCCTCACTTTGCAAGCTTGCACAAGTCACCACAGACATCCTAAAAATGCATGGGTTGCACCTCTGTAAAGAAGACAAAATCCTTAACAAAACATATGAAGGACTCACAGGCATATCATGCACACAAAAATCATGGCAAAAATGACAAAAGTCTAAGATGAACTAGCAGATCTGACAAATAACTCACGAAGCCTCCTTCTAATAGCATTTCGGGCACCAAGATGCACTCAAACGAAAATGATGCAATGGAAATAAATGATGTACTCGTCGAGACGAACATTTTGACATAATATACGTCCAGAACGAAGCTACGGATGCAGAGATACGGCCGGTCAAAGTTTGCATAAAATTAGGGTTTCGGGAGGAGAAAGTCAACCGAGATGCTAAGATCTAGATCCAGATCGGGGATGTACTATTCATCGGGCGCGTTCTTCGAGGTTGGCCGGCGCCAGAGTCGAGGGAGGAGGCCGGAGCAACGGGGAGAGGCCGGTGAGGGGGCGGCCGGATCCGGTGGTGGCCGAGGCGGCGAGCTCCGGCTCGGGCGGCGGCGTGGTGGGGCGGCGTCGGAGCCGGAGAGGCGGCCGCGGCGGCGCCGGTCGCCGGAGGTGGAGCTTCGGGCGACGGCGGCTGGAGACGAAGGCGCGGGGGCGCGCGGCGGCTACGGGCTCGCGGGGGCCCGGCTTGGGCCTCCCGGGCCTCGGCGGCGGCTGGCGGCGGGACCGCCATGTGGCGGCGCGGGATTTGCCGCGCGGCGGCGGCGATTTTTGTCCGGCCGACACGGACGTGTCCGGCGCGGCGCGGAGATCTGTTTTTTTTGGCTAGGGTTTCGGAGAGGGAGAGAGATCCGAAAAACGGGGGGGGGGGCTATTTATAGGCATAAGTGGAGCTAGGAGAGTCCAAATGAGGTGCGGTTTTTGCCCACGCGATCGTGATCGAACGCTCTAGGACATGGAGCAGAGTTTGGTGGGTTTTGGGCCAAATTGAAGGGGTGTTGGGCTGCAACACACACGAGGCCTTTTCGGTCCCTCGGTTAACCGTTGGAGTATCAAACGAAGTCCAAATGATACGAAACTTGACAGGCGGTCTACCGGTAGTAAACTAAGGCCGCTTGGCAAGTCTCGGTCCAATCCAGAAATGTTTAATCCCCACACATGAAAGAAAGGTAGAAATGACCACCGGAGGAGAACGAAGCGCCAGATTGCAAAACGGACAACGGGGAAAATGCTCGGATGCATGAGACGAACACGTATGCAAATGAAATGCACATGATGACATGATATGCAATGCATGACATGCAAGCAATGACAAGGCAACAACAGCGAATAACTGGACGACACCTGGCACATCGGTCTCGGGGCGTTACAACACTCCACCACTATGAGAGGATCTCGTCCCGAGATCTAGAATGGCACCGGAGGGAAAACGGAAGAGGAAGAGAAGAGGTAAAACTAAGTTGCTCTTTGACAAACGAGTGAAACCAAAGAACCTTGCAAGGTTGAGCAAATTGAAAGAAAGAAGCAACAGCGATGATCGAAGTTGAAAGCACTCCGTTAAGAAAGAGGAATAAGAAAGAACCAATTCGGGTAGCACTCCGGTTAAAAGAGATGAAAGATTTGTTAAGAAGAAAGAACTTTTGCAGAGGACACAACACTCCGGTTAAATGGATAAACCAAGAAAAGAACACGATCCTGACAAAACAAAAGATGGGTTGAAGAGAGCAACATCACAATGCCTCCGGAAAGAAAGAATAGAAATATAGATAATTGAAATAAAAGAATGGAGAAGAAAATGCCAACTTCTGCCACAAAAGAGCTTGAAAAGGCATCCTCAGGAGAAAAGTCGAACGGAGTTGTTGCACGAACAACGAAAAGAGTAAGCTTGTAGTGGGCTTATGAAGAACATCTCAAAACTACGAGGTGAAATTCTGCCACTAACGAAAACGATAAATTGGATTGATACGAACAAGGAGACGAGAAGATTCTTTCACCGGGAGGATTAATGAAGAACTTGGAGCACTTATAAGCACCATAGATAGTAACAATCCTTAGGGAATGCTTTAGGTGAACTATAACCCAAGATAATTCAATTGACGAGATTGGTGGATTTGAAATATCTCATCCTTGACAACATGTGAATCATGAAATGTGAACTCAAATTATCAAGAATGACATAATACCACCTCTATTGATACGGAAGGAAGAATTACACTCCGGTTAGCAAGATGAAGAAAACTTGAGCTCTTCGGAAAAGAATCTCGATGAAAACTTCGAGAAGGGATAAAATCCTTGATGAACCATCATGTAAGGCCATCATGAAGAACTCCGGTAATGAAAGAATGATCAAACAAAAGAAAGAGAAGTTGAAGGCACAAGGTGAATCCTTGTAATGACTTAGATGGATCTCCGTGATGAAATAGTTGAAAAAGGTTGGAACTCCAGGAAAAAGAGAAGATGAACAATTGGAAACAAGAATTTTGATGAACCTCCGGAATAAGGAATTGAATTTACTCGACGAAACAAGAATAAGAATTACATTATGCTTATCCTTCACCAATTAAATTGATGACAATCAACGGATTTGACATATTACTTATTCTCGTAGAAAAGATTAAGAGAGATATAACATAAGCTTGGGAAGGTCTTCAACGGATCACCAGTAGAATTGAAAACAACGAATAAATTGATATGATAACGAATGACGAGAACTCTTGAACGAACCACCGTAAGAATTAAAATGAACGAAGAAAAGATAAATGAACACCGGGAAGAATTTAGCACATGAATGAAGATGCTTGAGAGAATTTAGATACAAGTGAATATAATAGATCATGGACCGATTAGAGATCACTTGAACGATGCACCGGTAAGATCAGAGAATGATAACTGCAAACTGAGAATGAATAAACTTGAATTGATGGACTCCGGATAATCAACCTGAAAAGACTCCTGAATTGTTCCGGATCGGTGAAAAGAATTCCCACAATCGAAAATAATTATGAGAGGATGGCAAAAAGCTAGAATCACGAATCTTGAGGAGAATGGAGTAAGATGTGGAGGAAAAATTCTTCTTCGGTCTTGAATATCTGAGAATAACGACGAGAAACACCACCAAATTGTTGAAATACTTCGAAAGAATCAAAAGCGAAGAGATTGAGCCAACGATGAAAAGAAATTGAAAGATCTTGGAGAAATACATTTGACTGATGATAATTCATTCTTACGTCAAACTTTGAAAAGAATTTGAGAATAACTCCGGGAAAATAAGAAGAGTCAGGTAAGATCCTGGGAAAAGACCTGTGGGTTAAGGCCCACTCAAAAGAAAACACCGTTGAACCATTTAAAAGAGAGGTTGCACCGGTTGAATTAAATGACTAGAATGAGATAACATCCTCAAAATAGGTTGAACGGATTAAGAGAGGAAACACGAATCTTCTGAGATATCTTTAGCATTCTGGAACAAAAGAATAGCAAGAAATGACTAAATGTGATGTGCACCGGCATGAGAAAGCATTGAAACGAGGAAAGGATATAATCAACAAAGCTTGACTTGAAACCACCGGAGAAGAGAAGAGACAAAGAATGATAACTTGAAGCTCCGTTACGATCTTCATGAGAATCACCGGATAAGAATATTGACGGAAAAGAATGGCGAGACCTCACAAGAATAAAAGGATACTTGATAAAGAAATCTGGGTCCTCGAAGAAACAAAGGGAGGGAGGGTGGGAAAAAAACAAAGGCAACTGGAGATGGATGAAACGAACGCCGTTGAGAAGACTTGAGTTGATCTTGCAGATATTGAAATGATCAGATCCACTTGAAGAGAAGCACACCCGTTGAACAAGATTGGCATAACAATCTCGATTATCAAGAAGGATTGGTATCCACATGGGAGTATGAGAACACCATTTGGGGAAGGTATGGAATAAACACTTGACTTCGAAGCAACTCGAATACCACAACTCAAAACAAAACAAAGGGTTGGCTTGCAGAATAAGCCAGAACAAACATATGATAGAGATTTCGTCCGAAGTTTTCGTGGTGGGACCTACACGGGCTCGATCGTACAGCACCATCATGTACAAGGCAGTGCACATGACATACGAAGCGTCCCCGAGTCGGCATAGCCAAGGACTCTTTAAGACACAACGAGGCCACTGTAAAACCGACCGTGAATAGGTGGACCACTAGACGTCGAACCCCAATTTCATATCATACATCTGTCGGAAAGATATCCTAAGAGCTACTTGAATTCCCACCTATGAAACTCCCGAACTTTTCCGGTTATGCAATCAGGTGTTGGGGATACAGGGGAAGCATAATATCTCACCCAAACTAGCAAATCCTACATCCAGCTGTATCCATCCTTCAACACATAACCAAGAAAACTTCGGAAACCATCTACCTCAACCTTCGAAAAGCATCCGTTATACAAGTTATGGCGATACTCCCGAACTCCCGCCCCAGTACTGGGTGGCGTCGAGGTTATCTCACCAACGAACTGCATAAAAGAGATTTTCGATGTCGGCGAACATATCTCAAGTATTCCAGAATTGCAACGATAAAATTATGATGACAACACCTCAGAGCTCAACTCCCCGGGACACTTCCACTAAATCCCTGACAGGAGGCACCAAGACAATGTTCTCATCATAAGCCATCGGAATGATTCCAAGATACTCGCGTGATCCTAAATTATTTTTTGTGAAATTTGAGAAGAGAAGAGTCAAAACTCTACGTCAGGATGCCTTACCAGAGCGATGAGGAGACTGGGAAGTAAAAAGAATTCCTAAACTCTCCGATATATAATTCCTAAGTGACTCAAAACATTTTTCTAGACACAACTCGGCCGCTAAAAACGATCAAGCAATGGGGCTCCTAAGGTCGGGCAAGGCTCTGATTACCAACTTGTAACACCCTCGATGCGGCTATAGCTCCCACGTGTCGAGGCACGACTTAGAGACCTAACCGCATTGAAAGCAATGTCGCAAGTTAGGCAATCATCACAACATCCCATGTAACATATAGAATGAAAGGGGAAAACATAGTTGGCTTACACTCGCCACGTCACATCAGAGCACATAAATAACATACATCATCCAAACACTGATGGCCCGACTATGGCGCCAAAATAGAAAATAACCCAACATGCGACACGGTCCCGAACAAACCCCAACTAGGCACCACTACTGATCGTCAGGAAAAGACACGTAGTATCGCTGAGAGTCCTCGTCGAACTCCCACTTGAGCTCGTACTCGTCACCTGGAGCGGAATCACCTGGACCTGCATCTGGAGTTATAGTATCTGTGAGCCACAGGGACTCGGCAATCTCGCACCCTCGCGATCAAGACTATTTAAGCTTATAGGATGGGTAAGGCAAAATATATGTGGAGCTGCAGCAAGCGACTAGCATATGTGGTGGCTAACTTATACGCAAAAGAGAGAGCGAGAAGAGGAGGCAAAGCGCGAGCGAGAATCTAGAGGAACAACCTGCGCAAACATTACTCCAACACCGTGTCCACTTCCCGGACTCCGCCGAGAAGAGGCCATCACGGTAACACACTCAGTTGTTTCATTTCAATTAATTAAGGTTCAAGTTATGTACAACCAGACATTAACAAATTCCCATCTGCCCATAACCGCGGGCACGGCTTTCGAAAGTTCAATCCCTGCAGGGGAGTCCCAACTTAGCCCATGACAAGCTCTCATGGTCAACGAAGGAATAGACCTCCTCCCAAGACGTTCCGATCAGACTCGGTATCTCGGTAACTCAAGACACTTTGACAGGTTAAAACAAGACCAGCAACACCGCCCGAATGTGCCGACAAAATCCGATAGGAGCTGCACATATCTCTTTCTCAGGGCACACTCAGATAAGCAATCCGTACAACTAAAATCAGCCCTCGAGTTTCCCCGAGGTGGTGCTGCAAGGGGCTCTAGTTTGGACCAACACTCAGAGGAGCACTGGCCCGGGGGGGGGGGTTTACACTAAGATGCCTCTTGAGTCTGCAGAACCCAAGGGAAAGAAAAGGCTAGGTGGCAAATGGTAAGACCAATGTTGGGCATTGCTGGAAAAGCTTTAATCAAGGCGAAATATCAAGGGGTTCCCATTATAACCCAACCGCGTAAGGAACGCAAAATCCGGGAACATAACACCGATATGATGGAAACTAGGGCGGCAAGAGTGGAACAAAACACTAGGCGAGAGGCCGAGCCTTCCACCCTTTACCAAGTATATAGATGCATTAAGATAACATGGCAATATAATGATATCCCAACAAGTAAATAAATGTTCCAACAAGGAACGGCCTCCAATCTTCACCTGCAACTAGCAACGCTATAAGAGGGGCTGAGCAAAGTGGTAACGTAGCCAATGAACGGTTTGCTGGGACAAGGTGGGTTAGAGGTTTCACATGGCAATTGGGAGGCTGACAAGCAAATGGTAGGCATCGTAGCATTGGCATAGCAAAGAGCGAGCAAACTAGCATAGCAAAGATAGTAGTGATTTCGAGGGTATGATCATCTTGCCTGCACAGTTGTTAGAGTTGACTGGATCCTCAAAAGCACACTCAACGGGCTCCTCGGTAGTGAACTCGTCTCCCGGATCTACCCAAACAAGACAAACAAGCAACAAGGATACAATCAACCACGTGCAAACTCAATCAACACGATGCAAAGATGGTATGCTATGCGGGATGCGATGCGGGATGCAAAATGCAAGATATGAGAGGAAATGCATGAAACTGGCCTCAACTTGGAAATCCAAGGGTTTCCACTGGAAAGATGAGATGAAATCGCTTGAAAACGATATAAAGATCACCGGAATCTGAGTTACGGTTTGGAAATGGCAAGCGTTTCAAAACTGACTCCGGTCTGCGATTTACAGCAAGTAGGCATCTAAATGCAATGAGATGAACATGCTACAGCCACCAAACATGAAAACAAAATACATGGCAGGGATGCACACAAGATGCTTAACAAAAGTCTAGCACTGAGCTACGGCCAAATCATCCATTAACAGGTTCAAACAAGCATGGCAAAAACGCAAATGCAAAACAGACATGTATGGATAGAGCATAACAAGATTAACAAAACTCCCTTACTGATCATCCTCAAAAGAGGCACGGATCACTAGGAAACAAGCTGAACATATGGCATCATGAACTAAATAATCCCAGACTTTGTGAAAACTACTAAGTCCCTGAAAACAAATTCACCGGGTGCCTCACTTTGCAAACTTGCACAAGTCACCACAGACATCCTAAAAATGCATGGGTTGCACCTCTGTAAAGAAGACAAAATCCTTAACAAAACATATGAAGGACTCACAGGCATATCATGCACACAAAAATCATGGCAAAAATGACAAAAGTCTAAGATGAACTAGCAGATCTGACAAATAACTCACGAAGCCTCCTTCTAACAGCATTTCGGGCACCAAGATGCACTCAAATGAAAATGATGCAATGGAAATAAATGATGTACTCATCGAGACGAACATTTTGATATACTATACGTCCAAAACGAAGCTACGGATGCGGAAATACGGCCGGTCAAAGTTTGCATAAAATTAGGGTTTCGGGAGGAGAAAGTCAACCGAGATGCTAAGATCTAGATCCAGATCGGGGCTGCACTGTTCATCGGGCGCGTTCTTTGAGGTTGGCTGGCGCCGGAGTCGAGGGAGGAGGCCGGAGCAGCGGGGAGAGGCCGGTGAGGGGGCGGCCGGATCCGGTGGTGGCCGAGGTGGCGAGCTCCGGCTCGGGCGGCGGCGTGGTGGGGCGGCGTCGGAGCCGGAGAGGCGGCCAGCGGCGGTGCCGGTCGCCGGAGGTGGAGCTTCGGGCGACGGCGGCTGGAGACGAAGGCGCGGGGGCGCGCGGCGGCTACGGGCTCGCGGGGGCCCGGCTTGGGCCTCCCGGGCCTCGGCGGCGGCTGGCGGCGCGGGATTTGCCGCGCGGCGGCGGCGATTTTTGTCCGGCCGGCACGGACATGTCCGGCGCGGCGCGGAGATCTGTTTTTTTTTGCTAGGGTTTCGGAGAGGGAGAGAGATCCGAAAAACGAGGGGGGGGGGCTATTTATAGGCATAAGTGGAGCTAGGAGAGTCCAAATGAGGTGCGGTTTTTGGCCACGCGATCGTGATCGAATGCTCTAGGACATGGAGCAGAGTTTGGTGGGTTTTGGGCCAAATTGGAGGGGTGTTGGGTTGCAACACACACGAGGCCTTTTCGGTCCCTCGGTTAACCGTTGGAGTATCAAACGAAGTCCAAATGATACGAAACTTGACAGGCGGTCTACCGGTAGTAAACCAAGGCCGCTTGGCAAGTCTCGGTCCAATCCGGAAATGTTTAATACCCACACATGAAAGAAAGGTAGAAATGACCACCGGAGGAGAACGAAGCGCCGGATTGCAAAACGGACAACGGGGAAAATGCTCGGATGCATGAGACGAACACGTATGCAAATGAAATGCACATGATGACATGATATGCAATGCATGAAACACAAGAAATGACAAGGCGACAACAGCGAATAACTGGACGACACCTGACACATCGGTCTCGGGGCGTTACAGTAACAGCTCTACGTCTCGGTGCCCGGAGGCGGTCGATTGGATTACTGGCGTGTGAATAACAGGGGTGCGAACCCTTCATACTGAGGAGGGGGGTGGCTTATATAGAGTTCGCCGGCCCCCTCCTGCCCTTAGTAATGCAGGGTTTAAGGTACATTTAAGGTTGGGCGTTATTGGTAACGCCCCTAATAAAGTGTGATAATGACCATAAAGACTACTTAATAGCCGACCGTTTGCCTGCGGAGTGACTTTAGGTCTCCTGGCAGTCGAGTGATTGGCTTCGTGGTCGAGTGATGGCTTCTTGGTCGAGTGTCTTGAACCCGTCGAGTGGGATACCTTCAAGTCGATTGAAAGGTGACTTCTCCTAGGGATGTCCCAGGGTAGGGCTCTTTGGACAGGTCCGTGCCCCTACCCTAGGTACATGGCTTCATCAGTGCTTCTTTGGCGTTTTCAATAATTTCTTTTCTTCATGCTCTGAAAGGTTAGCACTAATAATAACAGGATATATCTCTTTCTCATCAAGATAAGCATATTTAAGAGTATCGGGTAAAGGCTTAAGCTCAAACATGGGATCACCCTTAGGTGGAGGAGGATCCCCTAAGATTTCAAAAGGAAAGTTGTGCTTCAAAATAGGTCCCTCTTTAAAGAATACTTCATCTATTTCCCTTCTTTAATTAATAAACATATCATTTTCATGGTCTAGCAAGTATTGTTCTAAAGGATCAGTAGGAGGTACGACAATAGAAGCAAGACCGATGTGGCGACCCGACCCGAATGGATCAAGTCTACTGTGCTCCGGTGTCATCCCTGGATC
This sequence comes from Triticum urartu, assembly GCF_056163025.1. NCBI lineage: Eukaryota > Viridiplantae > Streptophyta > Magnoliopsida > Poales > Poaceae > Triticum > Triticum urartu. The sequence continues at coordinate 396,639,423 of NC_141874.1, forward strand.
AGTAATGCTGACACCACACAGTACATCGAAGGATTTATAGTAGAGTGGCAATCACACACTTATTACATCGTTGTCTCAAAGAGAACTTATTACAATAAATATGGCTTAAGGCCATCTAATAACGATAACAGCGGAAGACTCGGAAGATAAATGGGTCCATCAACTCCAACGACATCACTGAGTATAGAACCACGACCTAAAAGCACCTTACTCGTCATCTGAAAAGTCTGCAACATGAAAGTTGCAGCCCGAAAACGGGTCAGCACATGGAATATGCTGGCAATGTAACACATAGAGAGTAATGGAATGAAACAACTATACTACATGCATATATGGCTGGTGGAAAGCTCTATGGTTACAGTTTTTGCGTAAAGCCAGTTTTTCCCTACTGCAAAGGAATAAATTTATTTAACTATCATGGTGGTTGTCAAACATCGAGAATGGTTGACAGCATTCCGATCCCAATTAAGTGAATAATTAAAACCCAACAATATTAATTTGAGTAACATGATGAGATTCACAAGATATTCAAGTACTAGATACTCAAGTTGTCCATAACCGGGGACACGGCTAATCATGATTAGTTTGTACACTCTGCAGAGGTTTGCGCACTTTTCCCCACAAGACTCGATCGCCTCTGATGGATTTCTCGCACTACATGGTGTTTGAGAAACGGATGACCGAGACATAGTCTTTCAGAAGCGGTAGCACCTTAAGATCGGGTAGACCGGTACACCTACATCCCCTACATCTGCTAGTCTACCACTGTAAGAGTTCGCACAACTTAGTCAACTATGCCAGAGCCCATAATGGCTTGTGGCTGCACATGGAAGTTACTAGCATGAATGATCTTATGATCCCTTTGAGCCTGGGTGGCGGTCCAAAATAAAACAGGCAAGTCCTGATAGAAACCAGGTGCCTCAATCCACCCAGATGTGTGTTTAAGTTGCCACCTTAGATAAACCATTAATTAACAATACTCACATCTGTCATGGATATCACTCACCCAATCCACGTCTACTAGCATAGCATGGCATAATAAGCAAACGTAGAAGTAACTCCCAAAGGTTTCATAGTAATACAGGTAATAGGTACTACCTCATCTACTTCCCATCCCACAATTTAATTAGATCCTAATCATGCAATGTGTGAGGATTTATCTAATGCAATAAAAACTGGGTTGTAGAAAAAGGTATGATCAAAGTGTTACTTGCCTTGCTGATGATCCGCGAGACCTAGGGTTTCGAAGTAACAAGCGGCGCAATCCGGGTGATCTATCGCAGACAAACAACAAGCACACAATAAGTACTCATCTAATGCACAGCTAAAACTCGAACAAGAGAACGAACCAGGAAGTTCAACTTAAGAACTCCGGTTGCAGAGAAAGAACGAACCGAACAAAGAAACGGAAAACAAACGGCGGAAGAAAAACAACTCGGTTCTAGCAAGTTGAAACTAGGTCAAATTTTACCGGGGAAAAAACTTGTTCAAGTTGATTAGACGGAACGGCGGTTTCGAGACGAAACTCCAGGCGCTTGAATCACCTGATTCCGATAAACGAGCGAAAAGATAGACTAGCGAAAAGAAACCGAAACAAAGAACCGGAAAAGAAAACGGAAAAGAATCGGAACGGTTCTTTTAAGAAAAACTGAACCGGGGCGAGGAAAAAGAGAGAGGCGCAGCGCGGGGCTGCCTCGATGAGGCGGAACTCCGGCGGCGGCGGGGTGCAAAGGCGGCGGCGGTGGCTAGGCGGCGGCGGCAGCTAGGCGGCGGCGCGGCTAGAGGCGGCGGCTGCGGCTTGGGGTGGAGTGGGGGGGTGCTTGGGTATTTATACTAGGAGGGGGGGTTTGCTTGGGGAAGGGGCAAGCAATAGGAGGCGGCGGCGGCCTAGAGTCCTTCTAGGACTCGGCCTGGCGGCGGGGGCTGGCTGGCGCGCAGGGCGGCTGGCGGCTGGGCCGGCCGGCTGGGCCTTGGCCCAGGCGGGCGCTGGCTCTTTTTTTTAAATAGTTCCGCGCGCAGAAAAACAAAGAAAAAAAATCTAAACGAACTCCAAAATTCCTAAAGTAAATTTTCCCCGACTCCTAAAAATGAGTTGAACAAAAAGAACTTTTCTCCGGGCCTAGAATGCAATTTTTGGAAAACACGCATTTTTCCCTATCCAAATAAAAAGCAAACAAACTCCAGAAATCCAAAATTTGATTATTCATTAGATCTTCATTTTTCCTAACTTTGGGAAATTCATATTATTCCCTCTCTCATATTTTTTTGATATTGGAAAAATAATTGAAGATGAAATGAAATAAATCAAATGATCCTCTTTTCAAATTTGAGAAAACTCTCAAATATGAAAATAACGAAATCTCCAACTCTCTCCGAAGGTCCTTGAGTTGCGTGAAATTTCTAGGATCAACCAAAATGCAAGAAAATATGATATGCATGATGATCTAGTGTATAACATTCCAAATTGCAAATTTGGGATGTTACAACCGATAATTTCATTTTTTTTATACTAGGCTATTCTTTATCATGGGGTTGTCTATGAAATTTAGCAAAATTAAATTCATGAGACATATCCCCTAAACCAACAGAAACAATATCTTTATTAGAGTCTATCTTAGCATTAACAGTATTCAAAAAGGGTCTACCAGATATAATGGGACAAAAGTCATCTTGTGGGGAACTGAGAACAAGAAAATCAGCAGAGTATGTAACTTTCCCACACAAGACTTCAACATCTCTAACAATGCCAACTAGTGAAATAGTATCTGTATTGGCAAGCTTAATTGTAACATCAATCTCTTCTATCTCTGTAACATCCCAAATTTTCAATTTGGAATGTTATACATAGGCCATTCATGCATATCATATTTTATCGCATTTCGTTTCGCGAATCCCCGAAATTCTAAGCAACTCAAGGACCCACGGAGAGAGTTGGGAATTTCGTTATTTTCATATTTGAGTTTTTTCTCAAATTTTGAAAAGAGGATCATTTGGTTTTAATTATTTTTCCTCTTCGAAAATATTTCATATTTTAAACATACGAGAGGAGATAATATGACTTCTCCAAAATAAAAGAAATATTGGAGGAAAAATGTTAAAATCAAATAAATAATTTTATTTGGATTTTATTGCTATTTATTATGAATTAGGAAAAAATGTGTTTTTCAAAATTGCATTAGAGGCGTAAATAAATGTTCACTTTATCCGCAATATTATTAGAGGACCGTGAAAATTTATTTCAGGATTTTTGGAGTCCGTTTAGTATTTCTTTCGTTAGATGTTCTGCGCCGGGTTTTAAAAAAAGGTGAACCGACCTAACCGGGTTGTGTCCGACTAGGACTCCTGGCCCTGCTGGCCTTTATAACCCGGGAGGCCCGACCCCACCAGCCTCCACCTGCGCCGCCTTCCGCCGCCACCGCCTTTCGCAGCCGCCGTCGCCACCCGCCGTCCCACCGGAGCCCCACCGCCGCCGTTCTGCCGCCCCACCGCCGGACCCGATCTCGCCGGAGGTATAACTGCCGCCACCGCCGGTTTTCACGAGAAAACCATTCGGTTTTTTTAGAAACCATATTTTCGTTTTGTTTAGATCGGTTCGTTTTTTTCCCGGTTTAGTTAAATAGCGGACATTCGTCCGTACGTTCATTTTAACGAACGTTATTCATCCGTTAGCTGCAGGCAGTGAACGTTCGTTCGTTAGCCTGTTCATCCCTTTTTCCCAGGGTTTTTTCCGTGATTATTTTCGATCGTGATTTCTGCCCTGATCTTCATTTTGGTTTATCTTTTCGCTCGTTTATCCTAATCAGGTGAAACAAGCGCCTAGATCTTCGTCTCGAAGCCCTCTTTCTATTTAACCAACTTGAACAATATTTTGGTACTGTAAAATTTGACGTTAGTCCAGATTAGTAAATGTAACTTGTTTCTTTCGTAGTTTCAGTTTCGTTGCTCCGTTTGATTTGTTTCTTTTTGCAAACCGGAGTTCTTCAGTTGAACTTTCTGGTTAGATCTTCTTATTTGAGTTTTACCCATGCATCTTTGCTTGATTGCTTATGTATGTTATTGTTTGTTTGCGATAGAATTCTCGGAGTGCGAAGCATGCTACTACGAGTCACTAGGTTTTGCGGATCTTCAGCAAGACAAGTAACACTTTGATCATACCCATTTATTACCCAGTTTTTGTGCATTAGTCCAACCCTCAAACATTGCATGAGTAGGATCTCTTAACATGTGGGTTTGGGAAGTAGTTGATGAGGTAGAACCTATTGTCCTTTTATTATCAAACCCTTGGGAGTTACTTCTGCAATATGCTTATACTGCTATGCTATGCTCGTAGACGTGGATTGGGTTTGAGTGTATCCACGACATATGTGAGATTGTTAATTAATGGTTAACTTAAGGTGGCTACTTAAATACACATCTGGGTGGATTGCTAAAGGCACCCTGGAGCACCTAGTGGTTGTCAGGGCACCTGAAGAATCCAGTGTTGTCCTAGGATAACCCGGAGTACCTGTGTGATCATCCTATGGTTCGCCACCCAGACTCAAAGGGATCGTAAGATTATTCATGCTAGAAACTTCCATGTGCAGCCACAAGCCATTATGGGCTCTAGCATAGTTGAGTATGTTGCATGACCTCTTCCAGTGGTAGGCTAGCAGATGTAGGGGATGTAGGTTGGTACTGTGTACCCAGGGTTAGAGTTAATGCTTCTGAAAGACTATGTCTCGGTCATCCGTTTCTCAAACACCATGTACTGCGAGAAAATCCAACGGAGGAGATCGAGTCTTGTGGGGAAAAGTGCGCAAACCTCTGCAGAGTGTACAAACTAATCATGGTTAGCCGTGTCCCCGGTTATGGACATGTTGAGTATCTGGTACTTGAATTATTGATTTGATCTCATCACTCTAAATTAATTGTTGGGTTGTTAATGAGTACTTTAATTGGGATTGAGTTGGAGGAACCTTCTCAATGATGTTTTAACCACCATGATAGTTAAATAAAATATATTCCTTTGTTGTAGGAAAAAATTGGCTTTTCGCAAACAATATAACCATAGAGCCTCCACCAGCCATATATGCATGCAGTGATAGCATTTATATGTCCATTGCTCTACTGTGTTATATTGCCAGCATATTCCATGTGTTGACCCATTTTCGGACTGCAACGTATCATGTTGCAGACTTTTTAGACGAGGAGTAAGGTGCGCTAGGTCGTTTGTCATGCACTTAGCTATGTCGTTGGATTTGATGGACTCACTTTATCTTCCAAGCCTTCCGATGTTATTTATTTATATGGCCTTAAGCCATATTTATTGTAATAAGTTCTCTTTTGAGACATTCGATGTAGTAAGTGTGTGATTGCTACTCTGTTATAAATCCTTCGAGTACTGTGTGTGTCAGCATTACCGATCCAGGGATGACACTCAAGCACAGAGACTTGACCGTCTGAGGTTGGGTCGCTACAAGATGGTACCATAGCAGACGCTGACTGTAGGACATGACCACTAAGATGAGCCCTAGGTCACTCTCTCTACTCATTTCTGACTCCTCTCCAATTTCTACTCTTTAGGATGGCAGACTCAAGGAACAAGTTTGCACAACTGGATGAAGACACACCTTTTGGACGACACTTGAAGGAAGTCACTAGGTACCTAAACATTGGAATACCAAGCTTCACCGGGACCTACACCGCCACACTACCCGAAGAGGAACGTAGATTCGAGTTCAAGTTCCAGGAAGGACATTCACGCCAGTCACTAAGCCCATAGAGTTTTCCTTTGATGCACCAACCTGGAGTCTAGGAAAGAGCATGGCAGCCCACATCGCCATGGGACGCATCGGCGAAGTTTACCACAAGGAGCTTAAGGACACTGTCGGTGTCAAAACCGGCGGATCTCGGGTAGGGGGTCCCGAACTGTGCGTTTAGGCGGATGGTAACAGGAGACAAGGGACACGATGTTTTTACCCAGGTTCAGGCCCTCTTGATGGAGGTAAAACCCTATGTCCTGCTTGATTGATATTGATGATATGGGTATTACAAGAGTAGATCTACCACGAGATCAAGGAGGCTAAACCCTAGAAGCTAGCCTATGGTATGATTGTTCTTCGTCCTATGGACTAAAACCCTCCGGTTTATATAGACACCGGAGAGGGCTAGGGTTACACAGAGTCAGTTACAATGGTAGGAGATCTACATATCCATATCGCCAAGCTTGCCTTCCACGCCAAGGAAAGTCCCTTCCGGATACGGGACGAAGTCTTCAATCTTGTATCTTCATAGTCCAGGAGTCCGGCCGAAGGTATAGTCCAGCTATCCGGACACCCCCTAATCCAGGACTCCCTCAGTAGCCCCTGAACCAGGCTTCAATGATGACGAGTCCGGCGTAGAGATTGTCTTCGGCATTGCAAGGTGGGTTCCTCCTCCAAGTACTTCATAGAAGATTTTGAACACAAAGGTAGTGTCCGACTCTGCAAAATAAGTTTCCACATATTGCCATAGAGAGAATAATATTTGCACTAATCTAATCTGCTGACCTATTCCGTAGCATGACATCACACCACGGCCAAGTCTTTATTCGAATCGTTTTACTGTCCCACCTCAGCGCGTTTAGCGAGGCGGTTTCCTTGGAACGTCTTGTCAAAGCAGAGATCGTGTCCCCTTATTTCGGGATTCTCATCAATACGGGCGTGGGTAACCCAACCGTGCCCGTTGGTATGTTTTCTCGATCAAAGGCGAGTCCCAAACGGTCATGGGGAGGGCCCTTGGTATTCAACCTTTTATAAAGAGACCAAGGCCTTACTCCTTTCTTTCAATCTCAAACGAGTTCGCCCTTCGCCTCGAGTTCCAACACCCAAGGCTCCAAATTTCAGGCGCTTCGGACCTTCAACAATGTCCAGTTCCGACCTTCGAGGCCGATGGATGCCCTCCTCCATCACGGAGGAGGACGTGCTGAAGTTGAGAGAGGCCAGGTTCTTGACCGGCGAAATCTCGCATAGGCTGCCTGCTCAAGGGCAGGTCATTCCCACTCCCAAGCCTGGTGAGAGTGTGGTGTTCATGTCTCACTTCCTTCAGGGGCTAGGCTTCCCGACGGATCCCTTCGTGAGGGGGCTCATGTTTTATTATGGGCTGGAATTTCACGACTTAGCTCCGGAGTCCATCCTCCATATTTCCTCATTCATCGTTGTGTGTGAAGCCTTCCTCCGTATTACTCCTCACTTTGGACTATGGCTCAAGACCTTCAAAGTAGAGCTGAAGATGATCGAGGGACGGCACGCGGAGTGCGGAGGTGCTTTTATAAGCAAGAATGCTGGTGCTCCATGGCCCGAGGGCTCTTTTCAAGGGGAGTCCAGCTTATGGTAACAAGAGTGGTTTTATATCACAGCTCCTAGGAGCACCAAGTGGGTGGCGCAGGTTATGTTAATTCGCCGAGTTCTGCCCTACAAACGTCGCCCCCTCCGCCTGTGGGAGTTCAATCCGGAGGGACCACGAGTTCTCCAACATTTTCTTGGCATGACGCCCGTGGAGATGTACAAATTGTTCTTCAGACCACAAGTAGTGTGTCCGGATTCGACCGAGGACGCAGGTCTGAGCTGCAACCGCCCGGGTACTCAAGTAAGTAGCCCTGTGCCCGGACTCACAATCCGCATATTTATCATAAAATTGCCGTTAAAAGAGCTGTCCTTTAAACATGAGTGGATAGCGAAAGCAAAGCTAATCAGGTGTCCGGCCCCCCTCCCCGAGACCATGCCGGGTCCCGTGCTAGTCAGGATGTTGGAGGTTGTGCCTTCGGAGGAAAGCGAGGGAGGGGACAAGGAAGCTACAGCCTCCTCGAAGAAGGTTGTCCGGAAGGGAGGAATCGAAAATTCCTCTCCTCAGGGGAAGAAGAGGACCGCCTCTGACGACCCGAAGACCATGGCCTCAAAGCGGGGGAAGAAATCTTCGTCAGAGGGTCCTGCGCCGGGGGATACTTCGGCCGAATTATGCCCTCAAGGGGATCAGCCCTCCACCGAGCCGTAAGTAGAGAGGAGTTTTTCTTTTTAAGAAATGAAAGAAATCCTTGCGTTATATCTGAGAAGAGTAATCGAAAATTTACCTTGTAGCTCGGACCTTAGCCCTTCTCAGCAGAGCTCGTCTTCGGGGGATCTTCTTCCGGAGATGATGGAGAGCGGAACGCCTCCCCCTGCCGTACCGCCTTGCGAGGCGGGCGATCCTGAGGTATCGTCGTGGAGGGTTTCTCCGAATCCGGCAGGGCCAGAAGGTAGTCATATGGCCCCCCAAAGCCCTCTGCATCCGGCCTTCGAAAAGGGCCATCAGACGAGTCCGGCACCGTCTGGTGCGCGGTCGGAGGAGCTGAAGGATCTGCTAGGGCAAGCATCTATCTCAGAGGAGCACCGTGCATTGATGGGTATGGTGATTGATAGGATTTCATCCGCGGAGAGCGGATTGCACGAGGCTGTCAGGAGTTTACTGACAGGTTTTGAGGTACGCGAAATAATGTACCCTTTTGGACAGTTGCGCATAAATAAGATGCGCCCTGTGTAGATAGTAGCCCCTAAGACTCTGTGCGTTGTTAAAAGTGACGGCGCGCAGAGGATCATATTCCCAGGTCTAATATGCCGCCTTCATACGTAGGTGGCGAAGTGTCCGGTGGCAAGCCATACTGATGAATTTGCCGAGCTAAAGCGGCAACTTGACGTGGCAGATGCCGACATCGCGCTTGTCAACAAGCGGCTTGACGAGGCACAAGGTATGTAATTCCTTCGGCGGCACCTGGTAAGAGGAGCTTTATGCCAGTATCTTACAATGTGTGCGCTTGATGCAGATGGTGCTGCTGCCATGGAGAATCTTCGGGCGGAACTTGCCCGAGCCAAGGAGCAAGCCAGGAAAAGTGATGCGGCTGCCTTAAAGGCAATTGAAGAGCTGAAAGCCGAACAGGCTGCTCACTACCGAAGCAAGAAGGAAATGGCCGAGATGGCCGTGAAGCTGAAGAACGCTGCTGACCGTTGCAAGCTTCCTGAAAAAGAAGATCGGGCGGAACAGACGGACCTGGAGAAGGCCGTTGCCGATGCCAAGGATGCTCGCTCTGTGATGAGAGCTATGAAGGAGGAGCTGCGTCAGGCCAGAGAGATCGCGGCTGGAAAGCCCTTTATGCTGCGGAGGAAGTTATGTGATCCTAAACATGCTCCGTTAGACCGGATGTGGAGTACGGCGGACACCTATCTGGATTTGGCAGCGAGTGCCACAAATGCAGCCGAACACTTCCGAGATCAAGAAGATCGCGAAGTGGAAAAGCTCTTTTGGTCGCAGTTCCACAATCCGGAGCGTCCGCTGTCATTAGCCGATCATTTGGCCGAATGGGCCGAGCTAAATAGGTTGTCCGGACTCGCCATGAAGTATGTCATGAGTCATCTGTGGCCAGAGAGGCCAGAGCCGAAAAGTTATTTCAACTTGGTGCAGCAATTCCTTGGTGCGGCGCCGCATATCAATGCGATGAAGAGGTCAACGTGCATAGAGGGTGCGCGGATGGCTCTTGCCCGTGTCAAGACATACTGGGCGGAAATGGAGGCCACCGCTGTTGCATCCCCAGACTCGGATGGAAGCCGAGTACATGTCGAGCACTATTTTCAAGAAGTTTTGCAAGGCGCTCGTTAGTAGAGACGCAGTGCTCGAAGGATACTATACTCGAATAGCATATATTATTGTAAAACAATATTTTAATAAATTGTAGAAGCTTTTTATACTTGTGCCTGCAAGTATTATAATACCTCCTGTGCGGCCGTTTAACATATATGTATTTATAATCCGAAAGATGGCAGTCGTCGGCTTCAGCCCCCACGCACATAATGCGGGGGTGTTCGCAGAAGGCGCATTTTCACACTTGATCCAACGTCTTGGTCCTACAAAGGAGGTGATAGCGCAGCGAACTAGGCAATCGGACTATGATGCTTTATCACTTTCACTTAGCCATAGGAGTTTGACAGTGAGGCTACTTATATAGCCCCTGGTGGCGCCTGCACTCGCCCGAACTCGGGGCGCGTATGTGCCTGGCCGGGAAGCGGCCCTTCGTTAACGCGGAGGAATCCTAAAGATTCCGGTAAGTCATCGAGTGGTTGACCAGTCTCACGCTATATCATGACAGTCAGTTTTCGGCTTTCTCTACTGAGGTGCTCGCCTGGCCGAACCGGGGCACAATCGCAGTAGTTCTCCTGGTGCCGCCTTAGCCGATAGAGAGGAACGTAAGGTAGCAAAACACAGGAGCCGGGCAAACCCAACATTTGACCAAAGACATGATTCGGAGCTGATGCATATAAGTCCAAACTCGCGATGCCGAACACTCCCTAAGGTATTCGGTCTTTATGAGGGCGGGCGGGATAACGCCCTTAGTAATAATCCCCTAGTGTTCAGGTACGCACAAAAACTATGACGTGGCCACATGCCAAAATGCCAGCCTTCTCCTTGGTTATACAGTGAAACCAGGGGATGTGTATCAACTAGAGACAGTAAAAAAGGTTTACACAGGGTCTTAATCTGAAAAGAATCCTTGGAACGGGTCCCTGCTGCATGTCTGCGCCTGTGTCTCCGTTGTGCCGTACCCTGGACGGGCGTAGCATGGTGTTCATCTGTAAAAGAGAGGAACTTAGTTAAAGAAAGATCATGCCGAACATGAGTTATACTAAATAAACAAAGTATAAATCGAAATGGGTAAAACCGAGCTTTATTGTCTCTTGTTTTATATGTGCGGAGCCCCTAGTACAGGGGTATACGCTATTAAGCCTTTGTCAATTGTATGTTTATGCCAGACTCGTCTAGCCGTGTCCGTGGTCTTGACGACCTGTTTAGGTGCTTTGGCTGATGAAGCCGCTTTATTGTGGGGCTGTCAAGGCAGCCGCACTGTCTTCCGCGCGGGAGGAACACTCAGTTTTTTCCCTTTAATGAGATGATGCCTCGTGGACCGGGCATCTTAAGCGTAAGAGATGCATAATGCGGTATTGTGTTAAAGCGGGCGAAAGCTTCGCGTCCGAGCAGTGCTTGATAGCTACTTGAGAATGGGGCGATTTGGAAAGTTATCTGTTCGCGACGGAAGTTATCGGGGAAGCCTAACATAACTTCTAGCCGGAGAGAACCCATGCAACGGGCATCCGGGCCTGGCATTACCCCTTGAAAGGAGGTTTTGCTATGGCGAATTTTTGTTGGGTCTATCCCCATGTTGCGGATTGTGTCCTGGTATAACAGGTTTAGACCACTGCCGCCGTCCGTCAGGACATTTGTAAAGTGGAGTCCGCCGATTATTATATCTAATACCAAGGCAGTCCAGCCTGCGTTCCGGATACTTCTAGAGTAATCCTGATGGTTGAAGGTGATCGGTTTTAACAACCATTGGCGAGACTCCTTTGGAATAGGCCGTATGGCATGTATCTCTGTTGGCGCCATTCTATTCGTCACATGAAGTAAGTTTACTATTTTGACTTCTTGTGGGAAATCCTTTTGTTTCCTGGTGCTCTGCTTGTGGGGTTCGTCATCGTCCTCACTTGGTGTGTCGAGCCCCTTGTGTTCGGCATTGAGTTTGCCGGATTGCTTGAAAACCCAACAATCTCTATGGGTATGGTTCGCAGGCTTCCCGAGAGTACTGTGTATTTGACATATCTTGTCCAAGATTTTGTTTAAGTTGGATAGCTCGTCCCTGTTATCCTTGAGGGGCGACTTTCTCTGATTCTGCCGCGAGCTTTTGAATCCGGCGTTGACCTCCGTGCTCTTTGGGCTGTTTCCCTTATTCTAGCGCTGGTCCTTGCTGCGTCGGGGTTTTCCGTTTCCATCCCTAACTTCGGATGTACTTGGGTCGCTGGTGCTACATCTTGCCAACCAGTTGTCCTCTCCTGCGCAAAAGCGGGTCATGAGGCTTGTTAATGCGGCCATTGCTCTTGGCTTTTCTTGGCCGAGGTGTCTGGCGAGCCAGTCTTCTCGAATGTTATGCTTAAAAGCTGCTAGGGCTTCGGCATCTGGACAGTCGACTATCTGATTCTTTTTTAGTAAGAAATCTGTTTCAGAATTTCCGGGCTGACTCTCCGGGCTGTTGAGTTATGTGACTGAGATCGTCTGCATCCGGAGGGCGGACATAGGTCCCTTGAAAATTTGCCCGGAAAGCATCCTCAAGCTCTTCCCAACTTCCAATGGTGTTTTCGGGAAGGCCTTTGAGCCAATGTCGGGCTGGCCCTTTAAGCTTGAGGGGTAAGTATTTTATGGCTTGGAGGTCATCTCCTTTGGCCATGTGTATGTGGAGGATATAATCCTCGATCCAGACCCCAGGGTCTGTTGTTCCGTCGTACGCCTCTATGTTTACTGGCTTGAATCCCGCTGGAAATTCATGGTCTAGCACCTCATCGGTGAAACATAGGGGTGTGCGGCACACCTATATTTGGGTGTGCCGTGATGTTCGGATATTTGTTGTGTTGCATTGCTTACTAGAGCTTGCTTTCTTGGCCCATAGATAGATCTGGCTGGGCCATCTTTTTGATGTGGATCCTTTGGTGGATCGCGTGCCGGCTTGTGTGCGGCGCCGCTTGCCGCTCCATGCTGGCCATGCGGTCGACTATCCGACCGGGTGGCTTTCCTATTTTTTGACTGCGGGGGCTCTAAGGCCTCCTTGTCAAATTCAGGCAGTAGCTTTCACTTTGGATAGCTTTTTGTGCGGCGACTGCCGCCATATTTGTCTGCGGTGTTGAGTACTTTGCTCCATCTGATTCTGAGTGCATCTTCCGCAGTTTTGAGCTTCCGCTTCTGCTTTTTCAGGCTACGCGCAGTGGCGACGAGCCTTTTGTGGAGGTTCTTCTACTCCATGAGCCTATCCGGTGTAAAGTCGTCCGGACTGTTGTTTTCGCCGGGGACGGGGTGTTCGGTTTGTTTATCCAAGTTGCCCTATTCGGACGGTTTCTCGAAGGCATGTTCGTCGTCCGCCAGCTCGTCCTGCTCTATGGCTGGGTCTGTATGGCTGCTATCTCTGTCGAGGCGGGGCTTGGAGAGGCGCTTATGTCGCCGCTTTGATTGCTTTTCGAGTGAACGATCCCTCTTTGCATCCCTGTGTTCCTCGTCGTCGCTTCCTTTGGGTGTGTCCACCATGTATACATCATGAGATGAGGTGGCTGTCCAGTGCCTTATAGGCGTTGGTTCATGTTCATCTCCTACAGCATCGTCCATACCGTCGATGTCTTCGGAGTCGAAGTCGAGCACATCGTTTAAATTATCGACAGTGGCTACGAAGTTGGTGGTGGGTGGGCTTTGAATTTCTTCATCATCCACATCCCAACCTTGCCGACCATAGCCCGGCCAGGGCTCTCCTGATAAAGAGAGAGACTTTAGTGAATTCAGAATATCGCCGAAGGGCGAGTGCTGAAAGATGTCCGCGGTGGTGAACTCCATGATCGGCGCCCAATCGGGTTCGATCGGTAGGGGCGCGGAGGGCTCGGAGTCTGGAGAGGAGTCCGGCTCCTTGGAGTCACGGGCTTCGCAGAGAATAGGGCTGGTGTTCGGCTCGATCACCGTAGAGATTGCAGCCCCCGAGGCGGTGTCCAACCACCCATCCTCGATTGGCGCTGTTGGCTCCGAATTAAGGGTCGGAGCTGATGCGGGTGCGGCCTTCAGGGCACTGTTCGGCGGCAGAGTTAGATCATGCCCATCGTGACAGTGCGGCGCGCTCGGCTGCAGCTCGAATCCGTCGAAGATCGAGTCTCCGCGGAGGTCCACTGTGTAGTTTAAACTTCCAAATCCGACTTGACGGCCAGGGGCGTAGCTTTCGATCTGTTCCAGATGGCCAAGCGAATTGGCCCGCAGTGCAAAGCCGCCAAATAGGAAGATCTGTCCCGGGAGAAAAGTCTCACCCTGGATCGCATCGTCGTTGATGATCGGAGGAGCCATCGGGCCTAAAAGTGATGACACAGATGAACTCTCAATGAAAGCACCAATGTCGGTGTCAAAACCGGCGGATCTCGGGTAGGGGGTCCCGAACTATGCGTCTAGGCGGATGGTAACAGGAGACAAGGTACACGATGTTTTTACCCAGGTTCGGGCCCTCTTGATGGAGGTAAAACCCTACGTCCTGCTTGATTGATATTGATGATAATGGTATTACAAGAGTAGATCTACTACGAGATCAAGGAGGCTAAACCCTAGAAGCTAGCCTATGGTATGATTATTCTTCGTCCTATGGACTAAAACCCTCTGGTTTATATAGACACCGGAGAGGGCTAGGGTTACACAGAGTCGGTAACAATGGTAGGAGATCTACATATCCATATTGCCAATCTTGCCTTCCACGCCAAGGAAAGTCCCTTCCGGACACGGGACGAAGTCTTCAATCTTGTATCTTCATAGTCCAGGAGTCCGACCGAAGGTATAGTCCGGCTATCCGGACACCCCCTAATCCAGGACTCCCTCAGACACTATCTACCAGATATGTGGGTGCTGAGATGAGCAATGGGAGATGATCAGCACCAGGAAGGACAGGTCCATTGCAGCATTCATCCAGGAGTTAAACCATCACATACGTCGCCAGGAGAACCAGATGTGCGCAAGCATGATAGATTTGAAGAAGGCAATGACCAGGATCACAGAGCTAGAAGAGGAACTCAAGTCTACACGCGATCGTTATGAGGAGGAAATGGCGATACTTGTGGATATGAATGACGACCTGACAAGGAAGCTAGGAGTTTTTATGGGAGACCGCGGTCCAGGAGGAGAAGACGACAAACCCAAGGAGATTCATTCTGAAGACTACATCATCATCGACGACACCGACTCCGACCCCAATGGTAGTGATGATGACTATGAAGACGAAGCTGGAGCGGACATCATGGAGTCTTCCACCGATCAATATTTTTAGATGACCACCATATGATTAGTAGTTTTCCTCCATTTGTATAAAATAGTCCGAGCACTGTAACGATAGTTAGATCGATTGTATGCCCTTGCTTGATTGATTGAGTGATATGATATGATTGTGTTTGTCTCATGTGCATATGGGTAGTGCTTCCTCCTTAGACCTCATTCTATTCTAATCTCTTCCCTCTAAACCCATCAGATGCCTCCGAGACATGACCCCGGATTTGTCTTCCCACCGGAGCTCCCTCAGTTGAGCCAGCAACAGAATGCCTTGATGCAGTTGTTAGTTCAGAACCAAGGCAAGAACAACAACAACCCACCGCCACCACATCCAGTTGACAACTTAGACCGTTTTCTGAGGTTACAGCCGCCGGTGTTTTCCAGTAGCACTGAGCCCATAGTTGCAGATGAATGGCTACGCAGGATTGGAAGGGAGTTAACCACTGCCGGTTGCACAGATGCTGAGAATGTGCATTTGGCCGCACACCAATTGGATGGACCAGCAGCCGCATGGTGGGAAAATTACACAGCCACTTTTCCTATAGCCAATGTCACTTGGGAGCAGTTTCAACAAGCTTTTCGCACAGCCCATGTCTCAACTAGAGCTATGAGCATGAAGAAGTGTGAGTTTCGCAACATACACCAGGGGAATCTACTGTAGCTCAGTACGTGGATGAGTTTAGTAAGTTATCTCGCTATGACCCAGATGATGTGGCCACAGATGCCGCGAAGCAGGAGAAGTTTATGGAAGGGCTGAATGATGAGATGAGCATGCAGTTGATGGTGGCAACATTCAACAACTACCAGGAGCTGGTAGACAAGGCTCTTATGATTGAAGGGAAGCAGCAGCAGATTGAGAGCCGCAAGAGGAAGTATGGACAAGGAAAATATAATTCTGGAGCTCAGCAGAAGTCGCGTTTCACCCCAAACTCGGGAGGATTTACCCATAACCATGGAGGCCACACACACAATGGAGGCAGTTCTCACAACCACAGTGGCCCCAAGAATGGAAACGGGAATGGAGCAAGCAACAATCAGAACTGCCCTAACCCAGCAACGCCCGCCAAGAAGGACCCGAGTCACATTACTTGTTTCAAGTGCGGGAAGACTGGACACTATGCCACCGAGTGCCCTGAACCGAAGAATGGGAATGGCAATGGAAGCTCTGGGAAGAAGCCTAACCCTTTCAACAGGGGACAAGTGAACCATGTGAACGTGGAGGAGGTTGAAGAGCAGCCAGATGCAGTTATCGGTAAGTTTTTGGTTAAGTCATTTATCGCTCTCGTTCTTTTTGATACTGGTGCATCGCATCCATACATTTCAAGGGGATTTGTGGACAAGTTTAAATTACCTACCCAAGCTCTTAGGACACCCTTGCTAGTAAGCTCACCAGGTGCAGAGTATATGGCTAGCCGATGGTGCGACCGATTACTCTTAACCATTGGTAGCCATGTTTTCCCCTCAGACCTAATAATTTTGGAATGCCAATGATTGGATGTGATACTGGGGATGGATTGGTTATCGAAGTATGGAGGAAACATTGATTGCACCAGTAGGTCAATTCTACTCACCACCCCGGAGGGAAAAAGGATTAAGTATGTATCCAGGCATACTCCTGAGAGTACTCACGTAAATTCTCTCACGGGAGTTGTTCAGGAAGAAGTGCCTGTAGTGAAGGATTATCCGGATGTATTTCCAGAGGAATTACCAGGTATGCCGCCAGATCGTGATATTGAGTTTTTGATAGAGCTGTTGCCACGCACCGGACCGATATCAAAGAGACCATACCGGATGCCCGCAAATGATCGAGAGGAGATTAATAAGCAGATCAAGGATTTATTGGAGGAAGGTTACATTCGACGAAGTTCAACACCATGGGGAGCCCCAGTGCTCTTGGTTGAGAAGAAGGATAAATCTCTGAGAATGGTTGTTGATTATCGGGCATTGAATGAAGTGACGATCAAGAACAAGTACCCACTGCCAATGATCAATGATTTGTTTGACCAACTGCAAGGATCTAAAGTGTTTTCGAAGATCGACCTGCGATCAGGATACCACCAGCTAAAAATTCGAGAACAGGATATACCTAAGACAGCCTTCACCACAAGGTACGGGCTATATGAGTACACGGTTATGTCATTTGGATTGACTAATGCCCCTTCCTATTTCATGAGCATGATGAATAAGGTATTCATGGAGTTCTTGGATAAATTTGGCGTGGTGTTCATTAATGATATTTTGGTATACTCGAAGAATGAAGAGGAACACAAGGAGCATTTGCGTTTGGTTCTTGAGAAACTCAGGGAACATCAGTTATATGGCAAGTTTGGCAAATGTGAGTTTTGGTTGAAGGAAGTTGGATTTCTTGGACATGTTATATCAGGATAAGGTATGGCAGTGGATCCTACGAAGGTTCAGTCAGTCATTGAGTGGTTGGCACCCACATCAATTGGAGAGATCCACAGTTTTCTTGGACTCGCGGGATACTATCGGAGATTCATTGAGAATTTTTCTAAGATTGCGAAGCCCATGACGACATTGTTGAAGAAGGACACCAAGTTCCATTGGACTGAAGAATGTGAAGAAAGTTTCCAGGAATTGAAGAAACGCTTGACTACTACCCAGTGCTGATTCTACCAGATATACGCAAGGATTTCCAAGTGTATTGCGACGCATCTCGCTTAGGACTTGGAGGAGTACTTATGCAAGACGGAAGAGTTGTTTCATATGCCTCACGTCAACTTCGACCGCATGAGTTGAATTATGCCACGCATGACTTGGAGTTAGTAGCTGTAGTGCATGCACTCAAGACCTGGAGACACTTTCTTATTGGAAACCATTGTGATGTGTACACGGATCACGAGAGTTTGAAGTACATATTTACTCAGAAGGAGCTGAACCTCAGGCAGAGGAGATGGCTGGAGCTCATAAAGGATTATTATATGAAGTTGCACTATCATCCAGGAAAGGCCAATGTCGTAGCAGATGCCTTGAGCCGGAAGAGTTATGCCAATACCTTAGTAACAGGAGGTTTGCCAAAGGAGTTAGCAGAAGATCTCAGGGAGCTTCATTTGGAGATTGTTCCTAGAGGTTTTGTTGCAGCGATGGAAGTTCAATCTACATTATTGGGAAAGATTCGAGAAGCTCAGAAGGATGACAAAGAAATTTCCGAGATAAAGGAGAAGATGAGTGAAGGACAAGCCAAGGGTTTTCGTGAGGATGAGCACGACACCTTGTGGTTTGAATACCGTGTATATGTGCCCAATAATGCCGAGATCAGGAAGTTGATACTACAGGAAGCTCATGACTCACCATACTCGATACACCCCGGAAACACCAAGATGTATTTGGATTTGAAGGAGCGTTTCTGGTGGACTGGTATGAAGAAGGATATTGCCGAGTATATAGCCAGATGTGATGTTTGTCAAAGAGTGAAGCCCGAACATCAGAAGCCAGCAGGATTACTGCAGCCTATGCCGATACCCGAATGGAAGTGGGACAATATTGGCATGGATTTCATCGCCGGATTTCTATCTGGGTAGTAGTGGATCGTTTGACTAAACTGGCTCATTTTATCCCAGTGAAAACCACCTATACCAGTGCGAAGTTGGCCAAGATATATATGACCAGGATCGTATGTCTGCATGGAGTTCCAAGGACCATCGTATCAGATAGAGGAACACAATTTACTTCAAAGTTTTGGCACCAGCTGCACCCGACTTTGGGTACCAGGCTAGAGTTCAGTACAACTTTTCATCCACAAACAGATGGACAGACCGAGAGAGTCAATCAGATTTTGGAGGACATGTTGAGACCTTGTGCGCTAGAATATGGATCTAGTGGGGATGAAAATTTGCCTTACGCGGAGTTCTGATACAACAACATCTACCAGGCCAGTTTGAAGATGGCACCTTTCGAAGCTTTGTATGGAAGGAGCTGCAGAACACCGTTGATGCGGGATAAAGTTGGAGACCGTCAGTTGTTTGGACCGGATTTGATTAAAGAGTCAGAAGAAAAGGTTAAGTTGATACGAGATAGACTGAAGGTAGCTCAGTCCAGGCAGAAGAGTTATGCAGATTCAAAATGCAAGGAGGTAGTCTATGAAATCGGGGACAGACCATATCTCCGTGTGTCACCACTACGAGGAGTTAAACGTTTTGGAGTTAAGGGAAAGTTAGCCCCGAGATTTGTAGGACCATACCGAGTTTTGGAACGTATGGGAGAGGTTGCCTACAAGTTGGAATTACCCGAAGGACTATCAGGAGTTCATGATGTGTTTCATGTTTCCCAGTTGAAGAAGTGCCATGCAGAGATGGCCAATATTCCTCTGAGAGACAAAGTGCCCCTGGAAGCAATTCAGTTGGACAGTGATCTGACTTATGAGAAGAAACCAGTCAAGATTCTCAAGTTTGCCAGCTGAGTTACACGCAGCAAGGTTATCAAGTTTTGCAAAGTTCAATGGAGTCACCATACCGAGGATGAAGCCACCTGGGAGCGAGAGGATGATCTACGCAAAGACCACCCACACCTATTTTCTATCCAACCCGAATCTCGAGGGCGAGATTCATCTTAAGGGGGTAGGTTTGTAAGATCCCAAATTTTCAATTTGGAATATTATACATAGGTCATTCATGCATATCATATTTTACCACATTTCGTTTCGCAAATCCCCGAAATTCTAAGCAACTCAAGGGCCCACAGAGAGAGTTGAGAATTTTGTTATTTTCATATTTGAGTTTTTTCTCAAATTTTGAAAAGAGGATCATTTGGTTTTAATTATTTTTCCTCTTCGAAAATATTTCGTATTTTAAACATACGAGAGGAGATAATATGACTTCTCCAAAATAAAATAAATATTGGACGAAAAATGTTAAAATCAAATAAATAATTTTATTTGGATTTTATTGCTATTTATTTTTAATTAGGGACAAAAATGCGTTTTCCAAAATTGCACTAGAGGCGTAAATAAATGTTCACTTTGTCAGCAATATTATTAGAGGACCATGAAAATTTATTTCAGGATTTTTGGAGTCCGTTTAGTATTTCCTTCGTTAGTTTTTCTGCACCGGGTTTAAAAAAAAGGTGAACCGACCTAACCGGGTCATGTCCGACTAGGACTCCTGGCCCGCCCGGCCGTTATAAGACGGGAGGACCGACCCCACCAAACCCTAGCCCCATCAGCCTCCACCCGCGTCGCCTTCCGCCCCCGCCACACGCCGCCGCCGCCTCGCGCAGCCGTTGTCGCCACCTGCCGTCCCGCCGGAGTCCCGCCGCCGTCGCTCGCCGCCGGAGCCACAGTTCCACCACCCCGCCGCCGGACCCGATCTCGCCGGAGGTACAACCGCCTCCGCCACCGGTTTTCGTGAGAAAACCATTCGGTTTTTGAGAAACCCTAGTTTCGTTTTCTTTAGATCGGTTCGGTTTGTTTTCCCGGTTTAGTTAAATAGCGGACGTTCGTCCGTACGTTCATTTTAACGAACGTTGTTCATCCGTTAGCCGTAGACAGCGAACGTTCATTTGTTAGCCTGTTCGTCCCATTTTTTTCTAGGATTTTTTCCGTGATTATTTTCATCGCGATTTTTGCCCTGATCTTTGCTTTGGTTTATCTTTTCGCTCGTTTATCCAGATCAGGTGAAACAAGCACCTAGATCTTCGTCTCGAATCCCTCTTTCCGTTTAACTAACTTGAACAAGATTTTGGTACTGTAAAATTTGACTTTAGTCTAGATTAGTAAAAAGATCTTGTTTCTTTCGTAGTTTGAGTTTCGTTGCTCCGTTTGATTTGTTTCTTTTTGCAAACCGGAGTTCTTTAGTTGAACTTTCTGGTTAGATCTTCTTATTTGAGTTTCACCTGTGTATCTTTGCTTGATTGCTTATCTATGTTATTGTTTGTTTGCGATAGAATTCCCGGAGTGCGAAGCATGCTACTACGAGTCACTAGGTTTTGCGGATCGTCAGCAAGCAAGTAACACTTTGATCATACCCCTTTATTACCCAGTTTTTGTGCATTAGTCCAACCCTCAAACATTGCATGAGTAGGATCTCTTAACATGTGGGTTTGGGAAGTAGTTGATGAGGTAGAACCTATTGTCCTTTTATTATCAAACCCTTGGGAGTTACTTCTGCAATATGCTTATACTGCTATGCTATGCTCGTAGACGTGGATTGGGTTTGAGTGTATCCATGACAGATGTGAGATTGTGAATTAATGGTTAACTTAAGGTGGCTACTTAAATACACATCTGGGTGGATTGCTAGAGGCACCCAGGAGCACCCAGTGGTTGTCAGGGCACCTGGAGAATCCAGTGTTGTCCTAGGATATCCCGGAGTACCCGTGTGGTCATCCTATGGTTCGCCACCCAGGCTCAAAGGGATCGTAAGATTATTCATGCTAGAAACTTCCGTGTGCAGCCACAAGCCATTATGGGCTCTGGCATAGTTGAGTATGTTGCATGACCTCTTCCAGTGGTAGGCTAGCAGATGTAGGGGATGTAGGTTTATACTGTCTATCCAGGGTTAGAGTTAATGCTTCTGAAAGACTATGTCTCGGTCATCCGTTTCTCAAACACCATGTAGCATAAGAAAATCCAACGGAGGAGATCGAGTCTTGTGGGGAAAAGTGCGCAAACCTCTGCAGAGTGTACAAACTAATCATGGTTAGCCGTATCCCCGGTTATGGATATCTTGAGTATCTGGTACTTTAATTATTGATTTGATCTCATCACTCTAAATTAATTGTTGGGCTGTTAATGAGTACTTTAATTGGGATTGAGTTGGAGGAACCTTCTCAATGATGTTTCAACCACCATGATAGTTAAATAAAATATATTCCTTTGTTGTAGAAAAAAATTGGCTTTTCGCAAAACAATATAACCATAGAGCCTCCACCAGCCATATATGCATGTAGTGATAGAATTTATTTGTTCATTGCTCTACTGTGTTATATTGTCAGCATATTCCATGTGTTGACCCGTTTTCCGGCTACAACGTATCATGTTGCAGACTTTTCAAACGAGGAGTAAGGTGCGCTAGGTCATTTGTCATGCACTTAGCTATGCCGTTGGAGTTGATGGACTCACTTTATCTTTTAAGCCTTCCGCTGTTATTTATTGAGATGGCCTTAAGCCATATTTATTGTAATAAGTTCTCTTTTGAGACATTCGATGTAATAAGTGTGTGATTGCTACTCTGTTATAAATCCTTCGAGTATTTTGTGGGTCAGCATTACCGATCCAGGGATGACACTGAAGCACAGAGACTTGACCGTCTGAGGTCGTGTCGCTACAATCTCAGCAGGTGCAATATCATGCATAATTTCTTTGTATAAGGAATGAGGTATTGGACTTGCACTAGCACCCATATCACATAAGCCATGGTAGCAATGATCTCCTATTTTAACAGAAATAACAGGCATGCCTACAATAGGTCTATGTTTATTTTTAGTATGAGGTCTAACAATTCGAGTAGCTTCATCACAGAAGTAAATAACATGCCCATCAATATTATCGGCCAAGAGATCTTTAACCATAGCAAGACTAGGTTCAACTTTAATTTCCTCAGGGGGTTTGGGTGTCTTAATATTACTTTTGTTGACCACAGTTGAAGCTTTAGCATGATCCTTTATTCTAACAAGGAAAGGTGGTTTCTCAATATAAGCAGTGGGAACAACAGGATCATTATAAGTGATAGTCTTTTCTTCAACTTTAACAGGTGCAACTACTTTTACTTAAATGGGAGGATTATATTTAAACCACTTCTCCTGAGGAAGATCAACATGAGTAGCAAAGGATTCACAAAAAAAACTACTATCTCAGAGCCAAGTCCATATTTAGTGCTAAATTCATGAAAAGCATCAGTATCCATAAAAGATTTAACACAATCAAACTTAGGTGTTATACCTGACTCCTTACCTTCGTCGAGGTCCCAATCTTCAGCGTTGCGTTTAATTCTTTCCAATAAATTCCATTTGAATTCAATAGTCTTCATCATAAAAGAACCAGTACAAGAAGTATCGAGCATGGAGCGATTACTGAGAGAAAGCCGAGCATAATTTTTTTGAATAATCATTTCTTTTGAGAGCTCGTGATTGGGACATGAATATAACATTGACTTAAGCCTCCCCCAAGCTTGACCGATGCTTTCTCCTTCGCGAGGCCAAAAATTGTATATATAATTACGATCACGATGAACAAGATGCATAGGATAAAACTTCTGATGAAATTCCAATTTCATTCGTTGGTAGTTCCATGATCCCATATCATCACATAGCCTAAACCATGTCAATGCCTCTCCCTTCAAAGATAAAGGGAAGACCTTCCTCCTGATAACATCCTCGGGCATACCTGCAAGCTTAAATAATCCACAAACTTCATCCACATTGATTAGGTGCAAATTGGGATGTAATGTTCCATCACCTGTGAAAGGATTAGATAGCAGTTTCTCTATCATACCCAAAGGAATTTCAAAGTAAAAAATTTCAGTAGGTTCAGTAGGTTGAGGAGCAACTGTTTGCTCTACTGGTTGGGGGTGAAGATACCCCGAACAAGCCCCTCAAAGGATTATGTTCCATAATAAGAACAAGCCCCTCAAAGGATTATGTTCCATAGTAACAAGTGACAGTAAATTTCAGCACACTATATAAAATTTTCCTTACCAAATTCCACCTACCAAAGGCGCTTCACTCCTCGGCAACGGCGCCAGAAAAGAGTCTTGATGACCCACAAGTGTAGGGGATCTATCTAGTCCTTTCGATAAGTAAGAGTGTCGAACCCAACGAAGAGCAGAAGGAAATGATAAGCAATTTTCAGTAAGGTATTCTCTGCAAGCACTGAAATTATCGGTAACTGATAGTTTTGTGATAAGGTAATTTGTAACGGGTAACAAGTAATAAAAGTAAATAAGGTGCAGCAAGATGGCCCAATCCTTTTTGTAGCAAAGGACAAGCCTGGACAAACTCTTATATTAAGTAAAGCGCTCCCGAGGACACATGGGAATTATTGTCAAGCTAGTTTTCATCATGCTCATATGATTCGCGTTTGGTACTTTGATAATTTGATACGTGGGTGGACGGGTGATGTCTACTACACAACCTTCTTCTTGTAGACGTTGTTGGGCCTCCAAGTGCAGAGGTTTGTAGGACAGTAGCAAATTTCCCTCAAGTGGATGACCTAAGGTTTATCAATCCGTAGGAGGCGTAGGATGAAGGTGGTCTCTCTCAAGCAACCCTGCAACCAAATAACAAAGAGTCTCTTGTGTCCCCAACACACCAAATACAATGGTAAATTGTATAGGTGCACTAGTTCGGCGAAGAAATGGTGATACAAGTGGTATATGGATGGTAGATAATAGTTTTTGTAATCTGAAAATATAAAAACAGCAAGGTAACTAATGATAAAAGTGAGCGTAAACGGTATTGCAATGATAGGAAACAAGGCCTAGGGTTCATACTTTCGCTAGTGCAAGTTCCCTCAACAATAATAACATAACTGGATCACATAACTATCCCTCAACATGCAACAAAGAGTAACTCCAAAGTCACTAATAGCGGAGAACGAACGAAGAGATTATGGTAGGGTACGAAACCACCTCAAAGTTATTCTTTCCAATCAATCCGTTGGGCTATTCCTATAAGTGTCACAAACAGCCCTAGAGTTCGTACTAGAATAACACCTTCAGACACAAATCAACCAAAACCCTAATGTCACCTAGATACTCCAATGTCACCTCAAGTATCCGTGGGTATGATTATACGATATGCATCACACAATCTCAGATTCATCTATTCAACCAACACATAGAACCTCAAAGAGTGCCCCAAAGTTTCTACCGGAGAATCACGAGGAAAACGTGTGCCAACCCCTATGCATAGGTTCATGGGCGGAGCCCGCAAGTTTATCACCAAAATATACATCAAGTGGATCAATAGAATACCCCATTGTCACCACGGGTATCCCACGCAAGACATACATCAAGTGTTCTCAATTCTTTAAAGACTCAATCCGATAATATTACTTCAAAAGGGGAAACTCAATTCATTACAAGAGAGAAGAGGGGGAGGAGAAACATAAGATCCAACTATAATAGCAAAGCTCGCGATACATCAAGATCGTATCACCTCAAGAACACGAGAGACAGAGATCAAACACATAGCTACTGGTACATACCCTCAGCCCCGAGGGAGAACTACTACCTCCTCGTCATGGAGAGCACCGGGATGATGAAGATGGCCACCGGAGAGGATTTCCCCCTCCGGCAGGGTGCCGGAACGGGTCTAGATTGGTTTTCGGTGGCTACGGAGGCTTCTGGCGGCGGAACTCATGATCTAATCTCTATTCTGGAAGTTTTAGGGTATGTGAGTATATATGGGTGCAGGAAGTACGTCGGTGGAGCTTCGGGGGCCCCACGAGGAAGGGGGCGTGCCCCCCACCCTCGTGAGCACCTCCCTTGGCTCCTAACGTGGGGTCCAAGTCCATCTGGTAGCTTTCCTTCCAAAAATAACTTCTCCAGTTGATTTCATTCCGTTTCGACTCCGTTTGATATTCCTTTTCTTTGAAACACTGAAATAGGCAAACAAATAGCAAATCTGGGCTAGGCCTTCGGTTAATAGGTTAGTCCCAAAAATAATATAAAAGTGGATAATAAAGCCCAATATTGCCCAAAACAGTAGATAATATATGGAGCAATCAAAAATTATAGATACGCTGGAGACGTATCAAGCATCCCCAAGCTTAATTCCTGCTCGTCCTCGAGTAGGTAAATGATAAAAACAGAATTTTTGATGCGGAGTGCTACTTGGCATAATTTTAATGTAATTCTTCTTAATTGTGGCATGAATATTCAGATCCGAAAGATTCAAGACAAGAGTTTAATATTGACATAAAAATAATAATACTTCAAGCAAACTAACTAAGCAATTCTGTCTTATCAAAATAACATGGCCAAAGAAAGTTCATCCCTACAAAATCATATAGTTTAGTCATGTTTCATTTTCGTCACACAAGAACGCTCTCATTATGCACAACCCCGATGACAAGCCAAGCAATTGTTTCATACTTTAGTAATCTCAAACCTAATTTTCACGCAATATATGAGCGCAAGCCATGGACATAGCACTATAGGTGGGATAGAATATAATGAGGGGGTTATGTGGAGAAGACAAAAAAGGAGAAAGTCTCACATCAACGAGGCTAATCAATGGGCTACGGAGATGCCCACCAATTGATGTTAATGCAAGGAGTAGGGATTGCCATGCAACGGATGCACTAGAGCTATAAATGTATGAAAGCTCAACAAAAGAAACTAGTGGGTGTGCATCCAACTTGCTTGCTCACGAAGACCTAGGGCACTTGAGGAGGCCCATTGTTGGAATATACAAGCCAAGTTCTATAATGAAAAATTTCCACTAGTATATGAAAGTGATAACATGAGAGACTCTCTACTATGAAGATCATGGTGCTACTTTGAAGCACAAGTGTGGTAAAGGATAGTAGCATTGTCCCTTCTCTCTTTTTCTCTCATTTTTTTATTTGGCCTTCTCTTTTTTATGGCCTTTCTCTTTTTTTGGGCCTTCTGTTTTTTATGGCCTTTCTCTTTTTTTATTCCTCACTTGGGACAATGCTCTAATAATGATGATCATCATACTTCTATTTATTTACAACTCAATGATTACAACTCGATACTAGAACAAAGATGACTCTATATGAATGCCTCCGGCGGTGTACCGGGATATGCAATGAACCAAGAGTGACATGTATGAAAGAATTATCAACGATGGCTTTGCCACAAATACTATGTCAACTACATGATCATGCTAAGCAATATGACAATGATGAATGTGTCATGATGAACGGAATGATGGAAAGTTGCATGGCAATATATCTCGGAATGGCTATGGAAATGCCATAATAGGTAGGTATGGTGGCTGTTTTGAGGAAGATATAAGGAGGTTTATGTGTGAAAGAGCGTATCATATCACGGGGTTTGGACGCACCGGCGAAGTTTGCACCAACTCTCAATGTGAGAAAGGGCAATGCACGGTACCGAAGAGGCTAGCAATGATGGAAGGGTGAGAGTGCGTATAATCCATGGACTCAACATTAGTCATAAAGAACTCCCATACTCATTGCAAAAATCTACAAGTCATCAAAAACCTTGGCACTACGCGCATGCTCCTAGGGGGATATATTGGTAGGAAAAGACCATCGCTCGTCCCCGACCGCCACTCATAAGGAGGACAATCAAATAACACCTCCCGTTTCAAATTTGTTACATAACGTTTACCATACGTGCATGCTACGGGACTTGCAAACTTCAACACAAGTATTTCTCAATTTCAAAACTACTTAACTAGCACGACTTTGATATTATTACCTCCATATCTCAAAACAATCATCAAGCATCAAACTTCTCTTAGTATTCAATACTCCATATGAAAGTTTTTACTAATCTTGTATACCTAGCATATTAGGATTTTAAGCAAATTACCATGCTATTTAAGACTCTAAAAATAATCTAAGTGAAGCATGAGAGTTCATCCATTTCTTCAAAATAAAACTACCACCATGCTCTAAAAGATATAAGTGAAGCACTAGAGCAAACGACAAACTACTCCGAAAGATATAAGTGAAGATCAATGAGTAGTCGAATAATTATGCAACTATGTGAAGACTCTCTAACATTTAATAATTTCAGATCTTGGTATTCTATTCAAACAGTAAGCAAAGCAAAATAAAATGACATTCTAAGAATGGCAAACATCATGTGAAGAAGCAAAAACTTAGGATCAACCGAAACTAACCGATAATTGTTGAAGAAGAAAGGTGGGATGCCAACAGGGGCATCCCCAAGCTTAGATGCTTGAGACTTATTGAAATATTATCTTGGGGTGACTTGGGCATCCCCAAGCTTGAGCTTTTGTGTCTCCTTAATTCCTCTCATATCAAGGTCTCCCTAAATCTCAAAAGCTTCATCCACACAAAACTCAACAAGGACTCGTGAGATAAGTTAGTATAAACTATTGCCAAAAGCTTATCATACTCTACTGTAGCAAATACCTAAAATTATTATTCAACATTGCATACTAAATGCCTCTGCATAATTAATAGTCCTATCCTCAAATAGAATCATTAAAGAAGCAAACATATGCAAACAATGCAAACATAACAGCAATCTGCCTAAACAGGACAG
Organism: Triticum urartu; assembly: GCF_056163025.1. Taxonomy (NCBI): domain Eukaryota; kingdom Viridiplantae; phylum Streptophyta; class Magnoliopsida; order Poales; family Poaceae; genus Triticum; species Triticum urartu. The sequence goes on from NC_141874.1 coordinate 396,667,472, forward strand.
TCTGTAAAGAATGCAGCAACATCCATACTTCCCTAGCTCCAAAAATTATGAAAGAAAATTGCCATTGTAGTAAATTTATCATATCTTAATATGCAAAAGGTTTCAACATTTTATCACATTCTTACTTTTCTAGGGAATTATTGCAACAGCGGTAAACTTTCTGTTTGCAAACAGCAACATGTATACTTGTAACATAGGCATAGTGGAGGCTATCAATGCCACTTTTATTGAAATAAAAGATGCAAAACATTGTTATAAATAACAGAAAGAAAATCCTAACAAAATAAATTGACGCTCCAAGCAAAACACATATCATGTGGCGAATAAAAATATAGCTCCAAGTAAAGTTACCGATGAACGAAGACGAAAGAGGGGATGCCTTCCGGGGCATCCCCAAGCTTAGGCTCTTGGTTGTCCTTGAATATTACCTTGGGGTGCCTTGGGCATTCCCAAGCTTATCCTCTTACCACTCCTTATTCCATAGTCCATCGAATCTTTACCCAAAACTTGAAAACTTCACAACACAAAACTTAACAGAAAACTCGTAAGCTCTGTTAGTATAAGAAAATAAATCACCACTTCAAGTTACTGTAATGAACTCATTCTTTATTTATATTGGTGTTAAACCTACTGTATTCCAACTTCTCTATGGTTTATAAACTCTTTTACTAGCCATAGATTCATCAAAATAAGCAAACAACACACGAAAAACAGAATCTATCAAAAACAGAACAGTCTGTAGTAATCTGGGTCAAACGTATACTTCTGGAACTCATAAAATTCTCAAATAAATTTCTGGACCTGTGGAATTTATATATTAATCATCTTCAAAAAGAATTAACTAAATATAACTATCCAAATAAAAATTTCAGCAGTTCTCGTGAGCGCCAAAGTTTGTGTTTTTGACAGCATGATCAACAAGACTTTCCCCAAGTCTTCCCAACGGTACTACTTGGCACAAACACTAATTAAAACATAAAAACTCAATCATAAAAGAGGCTAAATAAATTATTTATTACTAAAAATGAGCAAAAATTAAGGAACAAAAATAAAGTTGGGTTGCCTCCCAACAAGCGCTATCGTTTAACGCCCCAGCTAGGCATGATGATTTCAACGATGCTCACATAAAAGATAAGGATTGAAACATGAAGAGAGCATCATGAAGAATATGACTAGCAAATTTAAGTCTAACCCACTTCCTATGCATAGGGATTTTGTGAGCAAACAACTTTTGGGAACAAGGATCAACTTGCATAGGAAGGTAAAACAAACATAACTTCAAAATTTTAAGCACATAGAGAGGAAATTTGATATTATTGCAATTCCTACAAGCATATGTTCCTCCCTCATAATAATTTTCAGTAGCATCATGAATGAATTCAACAATATAACTATCACATAAAGCATTCTTTTCATGATCTACAAGCATAAAATTTTATTACTCTCCACATAAGAAAACTTCTTCTCATGAATAATAGTGGGAACAAACTCAACAAAATAACTATCATGTGATTGAAAATTAAGATCAAGATGACAAGTTTCATGGTTATCATTGTTCTTTAAAGCATATGTGTCATCACAATAATCATCATAGATAGGAGGCATGCTTTCATCATAGTAAATTTGCTCATCAAATCTTGGGGGACAAAAAATATCATCTTCATCAAACATAGCTTCCCCAAGCTTGTGGCTTTGCATATCATTAGCATCACAGATATTCAAGGAATTCATACTAACAACATTGCAATCATGCTCATCATTCAAATATTTAGTGCCAAACATTTTAATGCATTCTTCTTCTAACAATTTGGCACAATTTTCCTTTCCATCATACTCACGAAAGATATTAAAAAGATGAAGCGTATGAGGTAAACTCAATTCCATTTTTTATAGTTTTCTTTTATAAACTAAACTAGTGATAAAACAAGAAACTAAAAGACTCGGTTGCAAGATCTAAAGATATACCTTCAAGCGCTAACCTCCCCGGCAATGGCGCCAGAAAAGAGCTTGATGTCTACTACACAACCTTCTTCTTGTAGACGTTGTTGGGCCTCCAAGTGCAGAGGTTTGTAGGACAGTAGCAAATTTCGCTCAAGTGGATGACCTAAGGTTTATCAATCCGTAGGAGGCATAGGATGAAGATGGTCTCTCTCAAGCAACCCTGCAACCAAATAACAAAGAGTCTCTTGTGTCCCCAACACACCCAATACAATGGTAAATTGTATAGGTGCACTAGTTCTGCGAAGAGATGGTGATACAAGTGGTATATGGATAGTGGATAATAGTTTTTGTAATCTGAAAATATAAAAACAGCAAGGTAACTAATGATAAAAGTGAGCATAAACGGTATTGCAATGATAGGAAACAAGGGCTAGGGTTCATACTTTCTCTAGTGCAAGTTCCCTCAACAATAATAACATAATTGGATCACATAACTATCCCTCAACATGCAACAAAGAGTCACTCCAAAGTCACTAATAGCGGAGAACGAACGAAGAGATTATGGTAGGGTACGAAACCACCTCAAAGTTATTATTTCCAATCAATCCGTTGGGCTATTCCTATAAGTGTCACAAACAGCCCTAGAGTTCGTACTAGAATAACACCTTAAGACACAAATCAACCAAAACCCTAATGTCACCTAGATACTCCAATGTCACCTCAAGTATCCGTGGGTATGATTATACGATATGCATCACACAATCTCAGATTCATCTATTCAACCAACACATAGAACCTCAAAGAGTGCCCCAAAGTTTATACCGGAGAATCACGAGGAAAACATGTGCCAACCCCTATGCATAGGTTCATGGGCGGAGCCCGCAAGTTGATCACCAAAACATACATCAAGTGGATCAATAGAATACCCCATTGTCACCACGGGTATCCCACGCAAGACATACATCAAGTGTTCTCAATTCTTTAAAGACTCAATCCGATAAGATTACTTCAAAAGGGGAAACTCAATTCATTACAAGAGAGAAGAGGGGGAGGAGAAACATAAGATCCAACTATAATAGCAAAGCTCGTGATACATCACGATCGTATCACCTCAAGAACACGAGAGAGAGAGAGAGATCAAACACATAGCTACTGGTACATACCCTTAGCCCCGAGGGAGAACTACTCCCTCCTCGTCATGGAGAGCACCGGGATGATGAAGATGGCCACCAGAGAGGGATTGCCCCCTCCGACAGGGTGCCGGGACGGGTCTAGATTGGTTTTCGGTGGCTACGGAGGCTTCTGGCGGTGGAACTCCTGATCTAATCTCTGTACTGGAAGTTTTAGGGTACGTGGGTATATATGGGTGCAGGAAGTACGTCGGTGGAGCTTCGGGGGCCCCATGAGGCACGGGGCGCTCCCTAGGGGGGGCGCCCCCCACCCTCGTGAGCACCTCCCTTGGCTCCTGACGTGGGGTCCAAGTCCATCTGGTAGCTTTCCTTCCAAAAATAACTTCTCCAGTTGATTTCGTTCCGTTTCGACTCCGTTTTATATTCCTTTTCTTCGAAACACTGAAATAGGCAAAAAAAACAGCAAATCTGGGCTGGGCCTTCGGTTAATAGGTTAGTCCCAAAAATAATATAAAAGTGGATAATAAAGCCCAATATTGCCCAAAATAGTAGATAACATAGCATGGAGCAATCAAAAATTATAGATACGTTGGAGACGTATCAAACGGTGCTTGGGTACTGCCCTTCCTTGGACAAGTAACCCACTTATGATTAACCCCTATTGCAAGCATACGCAACTACAACAGAAGTATTAAGGTAAACCTAACCATAGCATGAAACATATGGATCCAAATCAGCCCCTTACGAAGCAACTCATAAACTAGGGTTTAAGCTTCTGTCACTCTAGCAACCCATCATCTACTTATTACTTCCCAATGCCTTCCTCTAGGCCCAAAAAATGGTGAAGTGTCATGTAGTCGACGTTCACATGACACCACTAGAGGAAAGACAACATACATCTCATCAAAATATCGAACGAATACCAAATTCACATGACTACTTATAGCAGGACTTCTCCCATGTCCTCAGGAACAAACATAACTACTCACAAATCATATTCATGTTCATAATTAGAGGGGTATTAATATGCATAATGGATCTGAACATATGATCTTCCACCAAGTAAACCAACTAGCATCAACTACAAGGAGTAATCAATACTACTAGCAACCCACAGGTACCAATCCGAGGTTTGGATACAAAGATTGGATACAAGTGATGAACTAGGGTTTGAGATGAGATGGTGTTGGTGAAGATGTTGATGGAGATTGACCCCCGCCTAATGAGAGGATCGTTGGTGATGACGATGGTGATGATTTTCCCCTCCCGGAGGGAAGTTTCCCTGGCAGAACAGCTCCGCCGGAGCCCTAGATTGGTTCCGCCGAGGTTCCGCCTCGTGGCGGCGGAGTTTCATCCCGTGAGCTTGCTTATGATTTTTTTCCTCGACGAAAGACTCCATATAGCCAAAGATGGGCATCAGAGAGCCACCAGGGGGCCCACGAGGCAGGGGCGCGCCCAGGGGGGTAGGGCGCGCCCCCCACCCTCGTGGACGGTGGGTGGCCCCCCTCTGGTACTACTTTCGCCCAATATTTTTCATATATTCTGCAACGTGCTCCCGTGAAGTTTCAGGACTTTTGGAGATGTGCAGAATAGGTCTCTAATATTTGCTCCTTTACTAGCCCATAATTCCAGCTGCCGGCATTCCCCCTCTTCATGTAAACCTTGTAAAATAAGAGAGAAAAGGCATAATTATTGTGACATAATGTGTAATAACCGCCCATAATGCAATAAATATCAATATAAAAGCATGATGCAAAATGGACGTATCACACCCATGGTGTCTTGGTGCTGATCATGTTTTGCTCGTGAGAGAGGCTTAGTCAACGGGTCTGCAACGTTCAGATCCGTATGTATCTTGAAAATCTCTATGTCTCCCTCCTTGACTTGATCATGGATGGAATTGAAGCGTCTCTTGATGTGCTTGGTTCTCTTGTGAAATCTGGTTTCCTTTGCCAAGGCAATTGCACCAGTATTGTCACAAAAGATTTTCATTGGACCCGATGCACTAGGTATGACACCTAGATCGGATATGAACTTCATCCAGACCCCTTCATTTGTTGCTTCCGAAGCAGCTATGTATTCTGCTTCACACGTAGATCCCGCCACGACGCTCTGCTTAAAACTGCATCAACTAACAGCTCCACCATTTAATAAAAACACGTATCCGGTTTGTGACTTAGAGTCATCCGGATCAGTGTCAAAGCTTGCATTGACGTAACCGTTTACGACGAGCTCCTTGTCACCTCCATATATGAGAAACATATCCTTAGTCCTTTTCAGGTATTTCAGGATGTTCTTGACCGCTGTCCAGTGATCCACTCCTGGATTACTTGGGTACCTCCCTGCTAAACTTATAGCAAGGCACACATCAGGTCTGGTACACAACATTGCATACATGATAGAGCCTATGGCTGGTAGGGAACACCTTTCATTTCTCTCTATCTTCTGCAATGGTCGGGCATTGAGTATGACTCAACTTCACACCTTGTAATACATGCAAGAACCTTTTTTTGCCTGATCCATTTTGAACTTATTCAAAACTTTGTCAAGGTATGTGCTTTGTGAAAGTCCAATTAAGCGTCTTGATCTATCTCTATAGATTCTTGATGCCCAATATATAAGCAGCTTCACCGAGGTCTTTCATTGAAAAATTCTTATTCAAGTATCCTTTTATGCTATTCAAAAATTCAGTATCATTTCCGATCAATAATATGTCATCTACATATAATATCAGAAATGCTACGGAGTTCCTACTCACTTTCTTGTAAATACAGGCTTCTCCAAAAGTCTGTATAAACCATATGCTTTGATCACACTATCAAAGCGTATATTCCAACTCCGAGAGGATTGCACGAGTCCATAAATGGATCGCTGGAGCTTGGACACTTTGTTAGCACCATTTGGATCGACAAAACCTTCTGGTTGCATCATATGCAACTCTTCTTTAAGATATCCATTAAGGAATGCAGTTTTGACATCCATTTGCCAAATTTCATATTCATAAAATGCGGCAATTGCTAACTTGATTCAGACGGAATTAAGCATCGCTACACGTGAGAAGGTCTCATCATAGTCAACTCCTTGAACTTGTCGAAAACCTTTTGCAACAAGTCGAGTTTGTAGATAGTAACATTACCGTCAGCGTCAGTCTTCTTCTTGAAGATCCATTTATTCTCTATGGCCTGCCGATCATCGGGCAAGTCAACCAAAGTCCACACTTTGTTCTCATACATGGATCCCATCTCAGATTTCATGGCTTCAAGCCATTTTGTGGAATCTGGGCTCATCATCGCTTCCTCATAGTTCATAGGTTCATCATGGTCAAGTAACATGACTTCCAGAACAGGATTACCGTACCACTCTAGTGCGGATCTTACTCTGGTTGACCTACGAGATTCGGTAGTAACTTGATCAGAAGTTTCATGATCATCATCATTAGCCTCCTCACTTACTGGTGTAGGAATCACTGGAACTAATTTCAATGATGAACTACTTTCCAATAAGGAAAAGGTACAATTACCTCGTCAAGTTCTACTTTCCTCCCACTCACTTCTTTCGAGAGAAACTCCTTCTCTAGAAAGGATCCATTCTTAGCAACGAATATCTTGCCTTCGGATCTGTGATAGAAGGTGTACCCAACAGTCTCCTTTGGGTATCCTATGAAGACACATTTCTCCGATTTGGGTTCGAGCTTATCAGGTTGAAGCTTTTTCACATAAGCATCGCAGCACCAAACTTTAAGAAACGGCAACTTGGGTTTCTTGCCAAACCATAGTTCATAAGGTGTCGTCTCGACGGATTTAGATGGTGCCCTATTTAATGTGAATGCAGCTGTCTCTAAAGCATAACCCCAAAACGATAGCGGTAAATCAGTGAGAGACATCATAGATCGCACCATATCTAGTAAAGTACGATTACGACGTTCGTACACACCATTACGCTGTGGTGTTCCAGGTGGCGTGAGTTGCGAAACTATTCCGCATTGTTTCAAATGAAATCCAAACTCATAACTCAAATATTCACCTCCACGATCAGATCGTAGAAACTTGATTTTCTTGTTACGATGATTTTCCACTTCACTCTGAAATTCTTTAAACTTTTCAAATGTTTCAGACTTATATTTCATCAAGTAGATATACCCATATCTGCTCAAATCATCTGTGAAGGTGAGAAAATAACAATATCCGCCACGAGCTTCAATGTTCATTGGATGACATACATCAGTATGTATGATTTCCAATAACTCTGTTGCTCACTCCATTGTTCCGGAGAACGGAGTCATCTTCCCCATGAGGCATGGTTTGCAAGTACCAAGTGATTCATAATCAAGTGATTCCAGAAGTCCATTAGAATGGAGTTTCTTCATGCACTTTACACCAATATGACCTAAACAGCGGTGCCACAAATAAGTTGCACTACCATTATCAACTCTGCATCTTTTGGCTTCAATACTATGAACATGTGTATCACTACTATCAAGATTTAGTGAAAATAGACCACTCGTCAAGGGTGCATGACCATAAAAGATATTACTCATATAAATAGAACAACCATTATTCTCTTATTTAAATGAATAACCGTCTCGCATCAAACAAGATCCAGATATAATGCTCATGCTCAACGCTGCCACCAAATAACAATTATTTAGGTCTAAAACTAATCCTGAAGGTAGATGTAGAGGTAGCGTGCCGACGGCGATCACATCGACTTTGGAATCATTTCCCACGTGCATCATCACCTCGTCCTTAGCCAATCTTCGCTTAATCCGTAGCCCCTATTTCGAGTTGCAAATGTTAGCAACTGAACCAGTATCAAATACCCAAGCACTACTGCGAGCATTAGTAAGGTACACATCAATAACATGTATATCAAATATACCTTTCACTTTGCCATCCTTCTTCTCTGCCAAATACTTGGGGCAGTTCCGCTTCCAGTGACCAGTTCCTTTGCAGTAGAAGCACTCAGTCTCAGGCTTAGGTCCAGACTTGGGTTTCTTCACTTGAGCAGCAACTGGCTTGTTGTTCTTCTTGAAGTTCCCCTTCATCCCTTTACCCTTTTCTTGAAAATGGTGGTCTTATTAACCATCAACACTTGATGCTCCTTTTTGATTTCTACCTCCGCAGCCTTTAGCATTGCGAAGAGCTTAGGGATCGTCTTATCCATCCCTTGCATATTATAGTTCATCACGAAGCTCTTGTAGCTTGGTGGCAGTGATTGAAGAACTCTCTCAATGACACTATCATCAAGAAGATTAACTCCTAGTTGAGTCAAGTGGTTGTGGTACCCAGACACTCTAAGTATATGTTTATTGACAGAACTATTCTCCTCCATCTTGCAGCTGTAGAACTTATTGGAGACATCATATCTCCCAATCCAGGCATTTGCTTGAAATATTAACTTCCACTCCTGGAACATCTCATATGCTCCATGACGTTCAAAACGTCGTTGAAGTCCCGATTCTAAGACGTAAAGCATGGCATACCGAACTATTGAGTAGTCATCAGCCTTGCTCTGCCAGACGTTCATAACGTCCGGAGTTGCTCATGCAGCGGGTCTTGCACCTAGCGGTGCTTCCAGGACGTAATTCTTCTGTGCAGCAATGAGGATAATCCTCAAGTTACGGACCCAGTCCGTGTAGTTGCTACCATCATCTTTCAACTTAGCTTTCTCTAGGAACGCATTAAAATTCAATGGAACAACAGCACGAGCCATCTATCTACAACAACACAGACATGCAAAATACTATCAGGTACTAAGTTCATGATAAATTAAAGTTCAATTAATCAAATTACTTAAGAACTCCCACTTAGATAGATATCTCTCTAATCATCTAAGTGATCACGTGATCCATATCAACCAAACCATGTCTGATCATCACGTGAGATGGAGTAGTTTTCAATGGTGAACATCACTGTGTTGATCATATCTACTATATGATTCACGCTTCACCTTTCGGTCTCCAGTGTTCCGAGGCCATATCTTCATATGCTAGGCTCTTCAAGTTTAACCCGAGTATTCCACGTGTGCAAAAATGGCTTGCACTTGTTGTATGTGAAGTAGATCTTATCACACTTGATCATCACGTGGTGTCTCGGCATGACGAACTGTAGCAACGGTGAATACTCAGGGAGAACACTTATACCTTGAAATTTAGTGAGAGATCATCTTATAATGCTACCGTTGAACTAAGCAAAATAAGATGCATAAAGGATAAACATCACATGCAATCAATATAAGTGATATGATATGGCCATTATCATCTTGTGCCTTTGATCTCCATCTCCAAAGCACCGTCATGATCACCATCGTCACCGGCTTGACACCTTGATCTCCATCGAAGCATCGTTGTCGTCTCGCTAACTATTGCTTCTACGACTATCGCTATCTCTTAGTGATAAAGTAAAGCAATTACATGGCGATTGCATTTCATACAATAAAGCGACAACCATATGGCTCCTGCCAGTTGCCGATAACTGTGTTACAGAACATGATCATCTCATACAATAAAATTTAGCATCATGTCTTGACCATATCACATCATAACATGCCCTGCAAAAACAAGTTAGACGTCCTCTACTTTGTTGTTGCAAGATTTACGTGGCTGCTACGGGCTGAGCAAGAACCGTTCTTACCTACGCATCAAAAACCACAATGCTGTATAGTGATTGCTTTTTTATCTTCAGAAAGAACCCTGTTCATTGAATCCGATTCAACTAAAGCTTTAGAAACAGACACCCACTAGCCACCTGTGTGCGAAGCACGTCGGTAGAACCAGTCTCGTGTAAGCGTACGCGTAATGTCGGTCTGGGCCACTTCATCCAACAATGTCGGTGAATCAAGAATCAACTAGTGACGACAAGCAAGATGTATATACCTACGCCCACAACTCCTTTGTGTTCTACTCATGCATATAACATCTACGCATAAACCTGGCTCTGATGCCACTGTTGGGGAACGCAGTAATATCAAAAAATTTCCTACGCACATGCAAGATCATGGTGATGCATCGCAACGAGAGGGGAGAGTATCGTCTACGTACCCTCGTAGACTGTAAGCGGAAGCGTTATGACAACACGGTTGATGTAGTCGTACGTCTTCACGATCGACCGATCTAGCACCGAAGGTACGGCACCTCCGCGATCTACACACGTTCGGCTCGGTGACGTCCCGCGAACTCACGATCCAGTAGAGCTTCGAGGAAGAGCTTCGTTAGCACGACGGCGCGATGACGGTGATGATGTTGCTACCAGAACAGGGCTTCACCTAAGCACCGCTATGATATTACCGAGGTGGATTATGGTGGAGGGGGGCACCGCAGACGGCTAAAAGATCAATGACCAACTTGTGTGTCCATGGGGTGCCCCCTCCCCCGTATATAAAAGAGTGGAGGAGGGGGAGGGGGCCAGCCTCCTAGGCACGCCCCAAGGGGAGTCCTACTCCCACCGGGAGTAGGATTCCCCCCTTGCCTTGTTGGATTTAGGAGAGAAGGAAGGGGGGAGGAGGAAGGAAAGGAGGGGCCGTCCCCCCTCCCAATTCGGATTGGGCTTGGGGGGCCCTCCTTTGCTCCTTTCCCCTCTCTCCCACTAAGGCCCAATAAGGCCCATATACCTCCCGGGGGGTTCAGGTAACCTTTCGGTGCTCCGGTATATTCCTGATTTCACCCGGAACCATTCCAATGTCCAAACATAGGCTTCCAATATATCGATTTTTACGTCTCGACCATTTCGAGATTCCTCGTCATGTCCGTGATCAAATCCGGGACTCCAAACTACCTTCGGTACATCAAAACACATAAACTCGTAATACCGATCGTCACCGAATGTTAAGCGTGCGGACCCTACGGGTTCGAGAACTATGTAGACATGACCGAGACATGTCTCCGGTCAATAACCAATAGCGGAACCTAGATGCTCATATTGGTTCCTACATATTATACGAAGATCTTTATCGGTCAAACCGCATAATGATATACGTTGTTCCCTTTGTCATCGGTATGTTACTTGCCCGAGATTCGATCTTCGGTATCTCAATACCTAGTTCAATCTCGTTACTGGCAAGTGTCTTTACTCGTTCCGTAATGCTACATCCCGTAACTAACTCATTAGCTACATTGCTTGCAAGGCTTATAGTGATGTACATTACCGAGAGGGCCCAGAGATACCTGTCCGAAAATCGGAGTGACAAATCCTTATCTTGATCCATGCCAACTCAACAAACACCATCGGAGACACCTATAGAGCACCTTTATAATCACCCAGTTACGTTGTGACATTAGCACACAAAGTGTTCCTCCGGTATTTGGGAGTTGCATGATCTCATAGTCATAGAAACATGTATAGTTATGGAGAAAGCAATAGCAACAAACGAAACGATCATCGTGCTAAGCTAACGGATGGGTCAAGTCAATCACATCATTCTCTAATGATGTGATCCCGTTAAGCAAATGACAACTCATGTCTATGGTTAGGAAACATAACCATCATTGATTTAACGAGCTAGTCAAGTAGAGGCAAACTAGTGACACTCTGTTTGTCTATGTATTCACACATGTACTAAGTTTCCGGTTAATACAATTCTAGCATGAATAATAAACATTTATCATGATATAAGGAAATATAAATAAAAACTTTAGTATTGCCTCTAGGGCATATTTCCTTCATGGAGAGATTCAAGGATTTGCACAGTCGTTATCCCCTTAGGCATTCCATCAATGTGGATGTATGATAGCACCACCTATCTAAACCACGAGAAAAATCTTTGTGTCACCCTCTGTTTGCAAAATATTTTAAACTCTACTCCTTACTTTCTATCACTCGCATGTCATTTCTTTCCGCAGCCCATACTCTAGATATGCATGTGTAGGTTGTATTGCTTGCTATCTAACTTATGCTAAAATGTTCCATAATTCCAAGAAAACTAAAAATTGCACATTTTGACTTGTTAGTGACTATTCAGCCCCTCCTCTAGGACTATCACTTCGACCCCACAGACCTGCAGACAGCCACGCGTACCTGTGTGGGGTTAATGCAACAGCCCAAAATGAGCTGATGTAGGGTAGAACCCTAATCGCCCGATCTTTCACGAAAGGAGCGGATCCCGCGAAGAACACGAGGGGGAAACGAGGGAAATCACAAGGGGAAACACGAGAGAATCACTCAACCAACAAGAAATAGTCACACATGTGCTAGATCCTCGAGTACATAAAGTAAGATACACGATCCACAATCAACTAGTGACGATACACGGTAACTGGTCTTCTCCGTGAGGAGGTCTTGAAGTTCTTCTCCAAAAGGAGGTCTTGAATCCAAATGGATCTTCTCCGTAGAGGCCGTGGTCTCTCTAGTGGAGTAGATCCGATGTGGATGAGCAATGCTCTATCTCTAAAATGAACTAAACGAATGCTAACCCTAGAAAGGAGGTGGAGGAGGTCTATTTATAGTCTAAGACATGAAGGGGTAAGTGAGGGGGGGGAGGGTACATGGGCCTAACGTTGCATGCAGGCAAGGCCCGGATGATCTGGATGGGGATCCGGATGATCCGGCCATCGTCCGGATGATCCGGGAGGGGGCCCGGATGATCCGGGTTCACATGAGGCCTTCGGGTGTCTTCTGTTGCGAGTTATCCGGATGACCCGGAGGGGGACCCGGATGATCCGGCTGAGCCCGGATGATCCGGACGGAGGTCCGGACGTCCGGCCTGACTCCAGCAGCCGCTGCGTCTTCTTCTTCGCCTTTCTTCCGTCTTCTCTTCCACGCTTCCCTCGCGGATGGTGTAGACGTACACTTGCGCTCGCACTCCTCCTCGACATCCGTGATGTTCCGACAATACCTATGCATGCACACGGAAGAAGTGTCAAGTAGTATACCATCCTCGAGAGGGTCAAGTGAGCACGTGTAAAGGAGATGATTCACCTTTGTGTATGTGAAGTAGATGTCGCACGTGTCACTTGCCAAATGGTCTCTTGACATGGTGATGTCCGTAGGATGCTCCGCATCATCCCCTCCCCCTTGGGAAAGATCCGACCTCGGATCGAAATCCAAATCACCATGGGAAAGAGATGGCGTCGCCATGTAGGAGTGGACGCTCACCAAGTACTTGTCATCTTGAAGCTCGAAATGGGCACTCTCCAATGTCGCACCATTTAGTGATTCCTTCAAAAGGAGCAAGAACAACTAACACTTGGAAAAACAAATGTGGTTAGCGTTAGTGCAAAACCAAGCATTCAAGAGGTGATTCACCCAACAAGTGTCATCATCAAGCATAGCATATGGTGTGACAACGGATTGTGACATGGCATGTAAGCACATAAATTGAACATAATGAAGGTCATCATGGAAACAAGCATGTAAATGTGAGGTAGCGATGCAAATGTGTGTGAGAAGAGAATAAGCATCTACCTCATGGTCATAGCAATCATGCATATAGCACTCGACAAATGGTCTATGGTAGGCATAGGAAACATTCACAACACCAAATAAAATGAAGTATCTAAACACATGAGTCAAGTGCAAGACCATCCAAGCATAACGTGCATAGGGTGTAGTGAAGATAGTATGGCACTCAACACAATAGAAAGAGCAATTGTTCATCATGTGTGAGGCAATCAAGTCAATCACGTGACAAGCAATGGGACATGGCATATGTGAAGAAGTGACATTGTTGCAACCAAACATATGATAGGAGCAAGTAATCCAAGAATTGGATGCAACACACAAGGCATAAATATCATGATGCATGGAACGGTGAAAATGACAAGTTGAAACAAGATCTCTAACATGTGTGCAATCAAGTCTCATGGTGTAAGCAACACAAGTAGTATGATCCGCAATATCCATGCTCATGGTTTGGGGGTTCTCAAAAGAGAAGGATATCACCTTGAAAGCATGTCCTTGTGCGTCCTTCACAATGCCGAAGCACAAGCAAGTATGATGTAGAAGCTCCATGGTAGAAGGTGGCTCGCTCTCAAGAGCTCGGATTGTCAACTCACGTGACGTGGAAGTTGACACGAAGTCCAAGTTTCCTACACATGCACAAAACAAAGCAAAGAATGTATGTGCATGGTAGATAAACACATCATCCATCATGATGGTTCTCTTCTCTTGCACATAACCATTAGAAGCACAAGTGCATGAATAATATGATGCAACAATGGCTATATTCATGGCACTAGGTATATGATGCAAAGAGGTAAGACAAGCATGCTTCACAAGGAATATGTCAAAATCTCCAAATAGATGTGAGAATGCTATGGGGGCAATCTCATGAGCAAGGCGAAATGCATCGTTGCACTCAATCCATGGCAAATCATCTAGCATGAGAGAGGCAACATATGGAGATATATGACAAGAAGCAATAACAATCATGTGCAAAGCATGTAGATGGTTGTCATCAACCACATGAAGCGAGCAAGTTTGAGTCATCGGAGATGCAACATAAGCAATCATAGTAATCAAGTTGTGCAAGCTAGTAGTGCGAAGATGCAACATACTAGAGTAAATCATGGCAATCATGTCATGTGAGCAAATAATAGGCATAGGCAATGCACATGACATATCGCAAGCACAAACACAAAGCAAGATCATAGTATCATCATAGGCATGGGGCACAAAGCAAACATGGCAATAACAAGTAATATCTCCACCAAGCTTGCAAATACACATACAAGTATGAGAATCAATTATCATGTGTAATGCAAAGCATGGGTCATGAATGCATGGCAAAGGCATAGTAATGAACATATCATGCAAAGTGAACATGGCAAGATGGGCATCGAATATGTAATGAACAATAACCCATAGCCAAGTGAGGGCCAAGTAGAAGAAATGCGCGAAGTATTTGCGCGAAGAGAGCGGTGGGAAAGGCAATCCATGGGATCCCAAGTCATCATTGCTCTCTAGAGCTTGTTTTGTCAACTCGTGGGATTGCCAGGTTGACAAGAATTCGTGGGTACCTACACAAAAGAGACACAAACGAAAGAGATTGTGTGTGTGGTAAATGTACACATCATCCATCATGATGTGTATGTGCACGTGAGAGTTAGCACAAGATAAGCATTGCTCAAAGAAATTTGATGCATGGTATAAGAACATGCCATCCATCATGAAAGAATAGTTATTGTGTATAACACGATGGGGATGCAAATTGAGCATACAAGTATAAGGAACAACAATAGCATTGTTATTCATGGGGAGCATATTGGGCACACAAGTATTGGGATCATGCAATGAATGGGATGAATCAAAATCTCCTAAAATGTATGAGGAAACTATGGGGGTCTCCTCATGAGCAATGTCGGAAACATCATATGGAGAAAATGGACAACATCCAAAACAATGCATATCCGAAGCTAGGTGGTTATGGCATGGCATATGAGATAAATGATGCAAAGGTAGCATGTCAATATCATCATAAGAGAAACAAATGCCAATAACCATAGGCTTGTCATCTATGCCATAAGTGCAAATTGGGTTAATCTTAATGGCATATACATAGTCACTATGAAGAGATTGCAAATATGACATGTGGTCGATCTCATGCATAGCATATGAAAAGTCAAGAGGATTGGCAAACATGATGTGACCGAGAGAATTAGCACAAGAAATCCTATGTAACATGGAATCACCACTAATAGACTCCACATGGCAATCATCATACTCATCATAAATGGGTAAATCATCGCATGGGGAAGTCACACTAGCATGAAGCATGGAAATAGGTTGATCAACATCATGCAAGCAATCAATGTCATGATAGTCCACTAGTGGGACAAGAGCATCACCTTCACCTATGTTACCTTTGTCATTCCACTCACGTGGTGTAGGTGAGGTGGGTAAGACCGAATGGTGGTCAAGATCATCATTGTGATGGAACCATGTGGGGGTGCATCATATTCCACCATGGCCATCGTCTTGTCCAAAGGTAGGACGAAGTCGTCGAGAATCGGTGCGTCATCATATAAGGGACCTAGCACCAAATGAGAAGACACAATAGAGGTAGAGGTCAAGTCGTTAGTGTTAAAAGTGGCCTCACATGACCTATCAACTATCTCACTCTCTATGTGGTGGTTCACTCACTCCCTCAAAATAGGTGCACTCAAACTTGTTGGGGAACGTGGTAATTTCAAAAAAAAATCCTACGCACATGCAAGATCATGGTGATGCATAGCAACGAGAGGGGAGAGTGTTGTCTACGTACCCTTGTAGACCGAAAGCGGAAGCGTTAGCACAACGCGGTTGATGTAGTCATACGTCTTCACGATCCGACCGATCCAAGTACCGAAAGCACGGCACCTCCGAGTTCTGCACACGTTCGGCTCGGTAACGTCCTCGCCTTGTCGATCCAGCAAGAGGGGCGAAGTAGTAGATGAGTTCCGGCAGCACGACGGCGTGGTGACGGTGTTGGTGAAGAACAATCTCCGCAGGGCTTCGCCTAAGCACTACGAAAACTATGACGGAGGATAAACTAGAGGGGACGGGGTTGCCGGCACACGGCTTGGTGTTTCTTGATGTTCTACCATCGCAGGGCTTCGCCTAAGCACCGCTATGATATTATCGAGGATTATGGTGGAAGAGGGCACCGCATACGGCTAAGAGATCAATGATCAATTGTTGTGTCTTTGGGGTGCCCCCCTGCACCCGTATATAAAGGAGCAAGGGAGGAGGAGGCCGGCCCTAGGAGGGGGCGCGCCAAGTGTGGAGTCCTACTAGGACTCCCTAGTCCTAGTAGGATTCCACCTCCCTTATGGAATAGGAAAAGAGGAAGGGAAAAGGAGAAGGAAGGAAGGGGGCGCCCCCTTCCCTAGTCCAATTCGGACCAGACCAAGGGGAGGGGTGCGGCCACCCTTGAGGCCCTTTTCCTTCTTTCCCGTATGGCCCAATAAGGCCCAATACGTATTCCCATAACTCTCCGGTAGTCCGAAAAATACCCGAATCACTCGGAACCTTTCCGATGTCCGAATATAGTCGTCCAATATATCGATCTTTACGTCTCGACCATTTTGAGACTCCTCGTCATGTCCCCGATCTCATCCGGGACTCCGAACTCCTTTAGTACATCAAAACTCATAAACTCATAATATAACTGTCATCGAAACCTTAAGCGTGCGGACCCTACGGGTTCGAGAACAATGTAGACATGACCGAGACACGTCTCCGGTCAATAACCAATAGCGGAACCTGGATGCTCATATTGGCTCCCACATATTCTACGAAGATCTTTATCGGTCAAACCGCATAACAACATACGTTGTTCCCTTTGTCATCGGTATGTTACTTGCCCGAGATTCGATCGTCGGTATCTCAATACCTAGTTCAATCTCGTTACCAGAAAGTCTCTTTACTCGTTCCGTAATACATCATCATGCAACTAACTCATTAGTTGCAATGCTTGCAAGGCTTAAGTGAGAGAATCTTAGTCAACGGGTCTGCCACATTCAGATCCGTAAGTATTTTGCAAATTTCTATGTCAACAATGCTCTGCATGGAGCTACTCTAGCTAATTGCTCCCACTTTCAATATGTATCCAGATTGAGATTTAGAGCCATCTGGATCAGTGTCAAAATTTGCATCGACGTAACCCTTTATGATGAACCTTTTTTGTCACCTCCATAATCGAGAAACATGTCCTTATTCCACTAAGGATAATTTTGACCGCTGTCTAGTGATCTACTCCTAGATCACTATTGTACTCCCTTGCCAAAAACAGTGTAGGGTATACAATAGATTTGGTACACAACATGGCATACTTTATAGAACCTATGGCCAAGACATAGGGAATGACTTTCATTCTCTCTCTATCTTCTGCCGTGGTCGGGCTTTGAGTCTTACTCAACTTCACACCTTGTAACACAAGCAAGAAACCTTTTCTTTGACTGTTCCATTTTGAACTACTTCAAAATCTTGTCAAGGTATGTACTCATTGAAAAAACTTATCAAGTGTCTTGATCTATCTCTATAGATCTGGATACTCAATATGTAAGCAGCTTCACCGAGGTCTTTCTTTGAAAAACTCCTTTCAAACACTCCTTTATGCTTTGCAGAATAATTCTACATTATTTCCGATCAACTCATTCACATATACTTATCAGAAATGTTGTAGTGCCCCCACTCACTTTCTTGTAAATACAGGCTTCACCGCAAGTCTGTATAAAACTATATGCTTTGATCAACTTATCAAAGCGTATATTCCAACTCCGAGATGCTTGCACCAGTCCATAGATGGATCGCTGGAGCTTGCATATTTTGTTAGTACTTTTAGGATTGACAAAACGTTCTGGTTGCATCATATACAACTCTTCTTTAATAAATCCATTAAGGAATGCAGTTTTGTTTATCCATTTGCCAGATTTCATAAAATGCGGCAATTGCTAACATGATTCGGATAGACTTAAGCATAGATACGAGTGAGAAACTCTCATCATAGTCAACACCTTGAACATGTCGAAAACCTTTTTGCGACAATTCTAGCTTTGTAGATAGTAACACTACTATCAGCGTCCGTCTTCCTCTTGAAGATCCATTTAATCTTAATGGCTCACCGATCAATGGGCAAGTCAATCAAAGTCCATACTTTGTTCTCATACATGGATCTCATCTCAGATTTCATGGCCTCAAGCCATTTCGCGGAATCTGAGCTCTTCATCGCTTCCTCATAGTTCGTAGGCTCGTCATGGTCAAGTAACATGACCTCCAGAAGAGGATTACCGTACCACTCGGGTGCGGATCTGTGGCGACCCGACCCGAATGGATCAAGTCTACTGTGCTCGGGTGTCATCCCTGGATCAGTAATGCTGACACCACACAGTACATTGAAGGATTTATAGCAGAGTGGCAATCACACACTTATTACAGCGTTGTCTCAAAGAGAACTTATTACAATAAGTATGGCTTAAGGCCATCTAATAAAGATAACAGCGGAAGACTCGGAAGATAAATGGGTCCATCAACTCCAACGGCATCACTGAGTATAGGGCCACGACCTAAAAGCACCTTACTCGTCGTCTGAAAAGTCTGCAACATGAGAAGTTGCAGCCCGAAAACGGGTCAGCACATGGAATATGCTGGCAATGTAACACATAGAGAGTAATGGAATGAAACAGCTATACTACATGCATATATGGCTGGTGGAAAGCTCTATGGTTACAGTTTTGCATAAAGCCAGTTTTTCCCTACTACAAAGCAATAAATTTATTTAACTATCATGGTGGTTGTGAAACATCGAGAATGGTTGACAGCATTCCGA
This sequence comes from Triticum urartu, assembly GCF_056163025.1. NCBI lineage: Eukaryota > Viridiplantae > Streptophyta > Magnoliopsida > Poales > Poaceae > Triticum > Triticum urartu. The sequence goes on from NC_141874.1 coordinate 396,686,782, forward strand.
TCCCAATTAAGTGAACAATTAAAACCCAACAACATAAATTAGAACATGTTGAGATTCACATGATATTCAAGTACTAGATACTCAAGATGTCCATAACCGGGGACACGGCTAATCATGATTAGTTTGTACACTCTGCAGAGGTTTGCGCACTTTTCCCCACAAGACTCGATCGCCTCCGTTTGGTTTCTCGCACTACAGGGTGTTTGAGAAGACGGATGACCGAGACATAGTCTTTCAGAAGCGCTAGCACCTTACGTGTGGGTAGACCGGTACACCTACTTTCCCCTACATATGCTAGTCTACCCGTAAGAGTTCGCACGACTTAGTCAACTATGCTAGAGCCCATAATGGCTTGTGGCTGCACACGGAAGTTTCTAGCATGAAAGATCTTATGATCCCTTTGAGCTTGGGTGGCGGTCCAAAAAAAACAGGCAAGTCCTGATAGACATCAGGTGCCTCAATCCACCCAGATGTGTGTTAGGTTGCCACCTTAGATAAACCATTAATTAAATATCTCACATCTGTCATGGATATCACTCACCCAATCCACATCTACTAGCATAGCATGGCATAATAAGCAAACGTAGAAGTAACTCCCAAAGGTTTCATAATAATACAGGTAATAGGTACTACCTCATCTACTTCCCATCCCTCAATTTAATTAGATCCTAATCATGCAATGTGAGAGGATTGATCTAATGCAATAAAAACTGGGTTGTAGAAAAAGGTATGATCAAAGTGTTACTTGCCTTGGTGATGATCCGCGAGTCCTAGGGTTTCGAAGTAACAAGCGGCGCAATCCGGGTAATCTATCGCAGACATACAACAAGCACACAATAAGTACTCATCTAATGCACGGGTAAAACTCAAAAAAAAGAACGAACCAGATAGTTCAACTTAAGAACTCCGGTTGCAAAGAAAGAACGAACCGAACAAAGAAACGGAAAACAAACGGCGGAAGAAAACAACTCGGTTCTAGCAAGTTGAAACTAGGTCAAATTTTACCGGGGCAAAAACTTGTTTAAGTTGATTAGACGGAACGGCGGTTTCGAAACAAAACTCCAGGCGCTTGAATCACCTGATTCCGATAAACGAGCGAGAAGAAAGACTAGAACGAAGATCGGATCTGAGATCACGATCGCGGAATAAATCCGACGAAAAGAAAGAGACGAACGGTTAAACGGACGGGCGTCGTTAACCGGGAAAAATCGGTGATCACGTTCGTTGAGACGAACGGTCCGAAAGAAGAACGAAAACCGATCTAGGGTTTCGGAAGAAAACCGAAACAAAGAACGAAAGAAAACCGGAACGGTTTAGAAAGAACCGGAACGGTTTAGAAGAAAAACTGAACCGAGGGGAGAAAAAGAGACGCGGCGCGGGACAACCTTGGCGAGGCTCCGGCGAATGGCGGCGACGGCGGCTATAGGGCGGTGGCGGCGGCTATAGGGCGGCGGCGGCGGGTGAGGGGCGCGGGGCGGCGCGGCTAGAGGCGGCGGCGGCGCGGCTAAGGCGGCGGCTTGGGGCTGCGCGCTGCTGCTTGCTGCGGCTTAGGAGAAGAGGGGCTTGGGGTTTTGTTGTGAGGAGAGGGGGGGTTTGGGGTGTATTTATATAGGTGGGGGGATTACTTGGGGTAGGGGGCAAGAAATAGAGTAGGAAAAAGGAAAACGAAACAAAGAAAGGGGGCTAGCCTAGAGTCCAACCAGACTCGGCTAGGGCGAGGCGAGGCGGCGGCCTGCGCTTGGCGCACGCACGCAGGGAGGCTGGGGCGGTGGCCGGCTGGCTGGGCCTTTGGCCCGGCTGGCCCGGCTCTTTTTTTTTAAATAATTCCGCGCGTAGAAGAACAAAGAAAAAGAAAAAGAGAACTAAACGAACTCCAAAAAAATCTAAAGTAAATTTTCCCCGACTCCTAAAAATGAGTCGAACAAAATGAACTTTTCTCCGGACCTAAAATGCAATTTTCGAAAACGCGCATTTTTCCCTATCCAAATAAAATGCAAACAAAACTCCGGCAAAACCAAAATTTGATCTATTTATTAAATCTTCATTTTTCCTCAATTTTGGGAAAGTCATATTATTCCCTCTCTTATATTTTTGATATAGGAAAATAATTAAAGATGAAATATATAAATCAAATGATCCTCTTTTCAAATTCGAGAAGACTCTCAAATTTGAGAATAACGAAATCTCCAACTCTCTCCGAAGGTTCTTGAGTTGCGTGAAATTTCTAGGATTGACCAAAATGCAAGAAAATATGATATGCATGATGATCTAGTGTATAACATTCCAAATTGAAAATTTGGGATGTTACAAACCTACCCCCCTTAAGATGAATCTCGCCCTCGAGATTCGGGTTGGCTAGAAAATAGGTGAGGGTGGTCCTTGAGCAAATCTTCTTCTCTTTCCCAGGTGGCTTCATCCTCTGAGTGGTGGTTCCACTGAACTTTGCAAAACTTGATAACCTTGCTGCGAGTAACTCTGCTGGCATAATCGAGAATCTTGACTGGCTTCTCCTCATATGTTAGGTCATCCTTTAACTGAATTGCTTCGAGTGGCACGGTATCTCTTAACGGTACCTCCGCCATCTCGGCCTGACATTTCTTCAGCTAAGAAACATGGAATACATCATGAACTCCTGACAGTCCCTCTGGTAATTCCAACTTATAAGTGACTTCTCCCATACGTTGCAAGATCTTAAACGGTCCAACGAAACGCGGTGCTAATTTTCCCTTAACTCCAAAGCGCTTAACTCCTCGAAGTGGGGATACTCGGAGATAAACTCTGTCTCCAGTTTCGTAAACTGTCTCCTTGCGTTTAGAATCTGCGTAGCTCTTCTGCCTGGACTGGGCTATCTTGAGCCTATCGTGAATCAACTTAACTTTCCGTTCAGACTCCTTAATCAAATCTGGTCCAAAGAATTGTCGGTCTCCAACTTCGTCCCATGACAATGGTGTCCTGCACCTCCTTCCCTATAAAGCTTCGAAAGGTGCCATCTTCAAACTGGTTTGGTAACTGTTATTATAAGAAAACTCCGCATACGGCAAGTTATCGTCCCAGCTAGATCCATAATCTAGTGCACAAGCTCTCAGCATATCTTCTAGAATCTGATTGACTCTCTCGGTCTGTCCATCTGTCTGTGGGTGAAAAGCTGTGCTGAACTCCAGCCTGGTTCCTAACGTTTTCATGCAACTGATTCCAAAACTTTGAGGTAAATTGAGTTCCTCTATCTGATACGATACTCCTCGGAACTCCATGCAAACATATGATCCTAGTCATGTATATCTTCGCCAACTTAGCACTGGTGTAAGTGGTCTTAACTGGATAAAATGTGCTACCTTTGTCAAACGATCAACTACTACCCATATCGAGTCATAGCCTGATTTTGTCCTGGGTAGTCCTGTGATAAAATCCATGCCTATCTTTTCCCACTTCCATTCGGGTATTGGCAATGGTTGTAACAATCCTGCTGGCTTCTGATGCTCTGCCTTTACTCTCTGACATACGTCACAAACTGCTACATATGCTGCAATATCCATCTTCATTCCGGTCCACCAGAATGTTTCCTTCAAATCCAAATACATCTTGGTATTCCCTGGGTGAATCGAATACGGTGAATCATGTGCCTCTTGGAAAATCAACTTCCTGATCTCTGGGTCATTTGGCACATAAACACGGTCTTCAAACCATAGGGTGTCGTGCTCATCCTCACGAAATCCCTTTGCTTTTCCTTTGCTCAGTTTCTCCTTTATAGTAGCAATCTCCTTGTCCGATTTCTGAGCTTCTCTGATCTTATCCATCAATGTTGACTGAATCTCCAATGCTGCTACATAGCCTCTCGGAACTATTTCCAAACATAGTTCACGAAGGTTTTCTGCTAATTCCTTGGGTATTTTCCCTGTCATTAGGGTATTAACATGGCTCTTATGGCTCAATGCGTCAGCTACTACATTAGCTTTTCCGGGATGGTAATGTAATCTCATGTCATAATCCTTGAGGAGCTCCAACCATCTCCTTTGTCTGAGGTTCAACTCCTTCTGCGTGAAAATGTACTTCAAACTCTTGTGATCCGTGTACACCTCACAATGATTTCCAATGAGGAAATGTCTCCACGTTTTCAATGCATGCACTAGGGCTGCTAACTCCAAATCATGCGTGGCATAATTCAACTCATGAGGCTTCAGTTGCCGTGAAGCATACGAAACAACTCTTCCTTCCTGCATAAGCACTGCTCCAAGTCCTCGACGTGAAGCGTCGCAATACACCTCATAATCCTTGGTCTGATCTGGAAAAATCAATACTGGTGAGGTAACCAAGCGTTTCTTCAACTCCTGGAAACTAGCCTCACACTCCTCAGTCCATTTGAACTTAGTATCCTTCTTCAACAATTCAGTCATAGGCTTTGCAATCTTTGAGAAGTTCTCAATGAATCTCCGGTAGTATCCTGCGAGTCCAAGAAAACTCTGGATCTCTCCAACTGTTGTTGGTGACTCCCATTCAGTTACGGTCTCAACCTTAGTGGGGTCAACTGCTATACCTTCTCCGGATATAACGTGCCCGAGGAATCCAACTTCCTTCAACCAAAACTCACATTTGCTGAATTTGGCGTATAACTGATGTTCCCTTAGTTTCTCCAAAACCAAACGCAAATGTTCCTTATGTTCCTCTTCATCCTTTGAATAAACCAGGATGTCATCAATGAACACTACGACGAACTTATCCAAAAACTCCATAAACACTTTGTTCATCAGGTTCATGAAATAGGCAGGTGCGTTAGTCAATCCAAATGACATAACGGTATACTCATACAATCCATATCTCGTGGTGAATGTTGTCTTAGGTATGTCCTGCTCCCGAATCTTCAATTGATGGTACCCTGATCGCAAATCGATCTTGGAAAACACTTTAGCTCCTTGCAACCGATCAAACAGATCATTGATCATTGGCAGTGGGTACTTGTTCTTGATGGTTACTTCATTCAATCCCCGATAATCTACAACCATCCTTAATGATCCATCCTTTTTTTCCACTAGAAGTACGGGTGATCCCCAAGGCGAAGAACTTGGGCGAATGTAACCTTTATCCAATAACTCCTTAATCTGATTCTTAATTTCCACCAAATCCTTTGCTGGCATCCGGTACGGTCGCTTCGATATTGGGCCTGTACCTGGCAATAACTCAATCAAAAACTCAATGTCTCTATCCGGTGGCATGCCTGGTAATTCCTCAGGAAATACATCGGGAAAATCCTTCACCACTGGTACTTCCTCTTGCACAACTCCTGTTAAGGAATTTACTTGTGTCCTGTTTGGCACATGCCGGGATACATACTTGATCCTTCTTCCTTCTGGTGTGGTAAGCAAAATTGTCTTACTAGCACAATCGATGTTTCCTCCATACATCGACAGCCAATCCATACCAAGAATCACATCCAGACCTTGGGATTCCAGAATAATTAAATCCGTTGGGAAAACATGCCTTCCTATACTTAATGGCACTTGGAAACATCCTTGTCTGGCCATGTATTCTGCTCCTGGCGAGCTTACTAGCATAGGTGTTTTAAGAATCCTAGTGGGCAGGCTATACTTTTCCACAAATCCCCTTGATATGTATGAATGCGATGCACCAGTATCGAAAAGAACGAGTGCGGTAAATGACTTAACCAGAAACTTACCGATTACTGCATCAGGCTGATCTTCAACCTCCTCCACATTAATGTGGTTCACCTGTCCCCTATTGAAAGGGTTCGGCTTCTTCCCAGAGCTTCCATTGCCATTTCCATTCTGGCCTTCAGGACATTCATTAGCATAGTGTCCGGTCTTGGAACACTTGAAATAGGTGACTTGACTCAGATCTCTCTTGGTTGGGGTCGATGGGGTGGTCCGGTTCTGGCCGTTGCTTCCTCCATTCCCAATACCATTCTTGTGGCCATTATGGTTGTGCGAGCTACCTCCTCCATGGGTGTGCTGAAACTGAAATCCCGGTTTAGGGGCAAAATGGGGCTTCTGCTGGGCTCCAGAGTTATACTTCCCCTGTCCATACTTCCTCTTACGGTTCTCAATCTGCTGTTGCTTCCCTTCAATCATGATGGCATGATCTACCAACTCCTGATAGTTGTTGAAACTCGCTACCATCAACTTCATGCTTAGTTCATCATTCAGTCCTTCCAGAAACTTCTCCTGCTTAGCTGCATCCATAGCAACGTCATCTGGGGCATAACGTGCTAACTTGCTGAAATCGTCAACGTACTGGCCAACTGTCCTTCCTCCTTGGCGTAAGTTGCGAAACTCATGCTTCTTTATGGCCATAGCTCCTGCTTAAACATGAGCAGTGCGGAAAGCTTGCTGAAACTGATCCCATGTGACAGTGTCAACTGGGTAAGTGGCTATGAAATTCTCCCACCATGCTGCCGCGGGTCCGTCAAGCTGGTGAGCGGCAAACTTCACTTTCTCACCATCCGTGCATCCTGCAGTGGTCAACTCCCTTCCTATCTTACGGAGCCAATCATCTGCTACTATTGGCTCGGTGCTACTGGAAAACACCGGTGGATTTAGCCTAAGGAAACGGGCTAAGTGGTCAACAGGTGGTGGTGGTGGTGGGTAGTTGTTGTTGTTCTGTTGGTTCTGGACTAACATCTGTATCAATTGATTCTGCTGCTGGATCAACTGAGTGAGCTCCGGTGGGAATCCATTGTCACATCTCGGAGGCATCTGAGGGTTTAGAAAAGACGAGAAATAATAATAGAGTGAGGTCTAAAGGGAAAACACTACCCCAATGCTCATGAGCAAATGCACACAAAATCACTTCATTCAATCAAACAAGGGCTTACAAACGGTCTAACTATCGCAAATGTGCTCGAACTATAATGTTTACATGGGGGAATACTACTACTATCTGGTGGTCATCTAGAAATTTGAACCGGTGGAAGACTCCATGATATCTGCTCCAGCTTCGTCTTCAAAGTCAGGTTCACTTGGATCCGAATCGGTGTCGTCGATGATGATGTAGTTGTCCGGACATGCGACGTACTTGTCTTCCTTCCTGGATGCTAACTTCTCCTTGAGTTCTTCAATCTCCTGCTTAAGATCGCCATTGTGTCTTGCTAGAGCTATGATCTCGTCCATGTAGTCCTTGCGTGTAGACTTTAGTTCTCCTTCTAGCTCGATGATCCTTGCCTTCGCATTCTTCAACTCTATCATATCATTGCACATCTGGTTCTTGTGGCGTCGAATGTGCTGGTTTAACTCCAGGATGAAAGATGCAATGGATCTATCCTTCTTGGTGCTGACTAACTCCCACTGTTTATCTCAGCGTCCGCAAATCTGGTAGATAGTGTCCTTGAGGTCTTCTTGATAAACTTCTCCAATGCGTCCTATGGTGATATGAGCTGCCATGCTCCTTCCCAGACTCCAGGTTGGTGCATTGAGAACACTATCTATAGGCTTCGTGATTGGCGCGAATGTTCTTCCCGGAACGTGAGCTTGAATCTTCCAGCGCTCCTCTTCAGGCAGAGTGGCGTTGAAGGTTCCCGTGAAGCTTGGTAATCCAATGTTCAGGTACTTGGTGACTTCCTTCAGGTGAAATCCAAATGGTGTGCCTTCATCCGGTTGAGCGTACTTAATCTTCGCGTGCGTCATCCTAAAAGAGTAGAAAAGATGAGGAGTTAGAAAATGAGAAGAGAATGGTGATCTATGGCTTTAACTTAGTGGTCGTGTCCTACAGTCAGCGTGTGCTCTGATACCATCTCTCTGGCGACCCGACCCGAATGGATCAAGTCTACTGTGCTCGGGTGTCATCCCTGGATCAGTAATGCTGACACCACACAGTACATTGAAGGATTTATAGCAGAGTGGCAATCACACACTTATTACATCGTTGTCTCAAAGAGAACTTATTACAATAAGTATGGCTTAAGGCCATCTAATAAAGATAACAGCGGAAGACTCGGAAGATAAATGGGTCCATCAACTCCAACGGCATCACTGAGTATAGGGCCACGACCTAAAAGCACCTTACTCGTCGTCTGAAAAGTCTGCAACATGAGAAGTTGCAGCCTGAAAACGGGTCAGCACATGGAATATGCTGGCAATGTAACACATAGAGAGTAATGGAATGAAACAGCTATACTACATGCATATATGGCTGGTGGAAAGCTCTATGGTTACAGTTTTGCGTAAAGCCAGTTTTTCCCTACTACAAAGGAATAAATTTATTTAACTATCATGGTGGTTGTGAAACATCGAGAATGGTTGACAGCATTCCGATCCCAATTAAGTGAACAATTAAAACCCAACAACATAAATTAGAAGTAACATGTTGAGATTCACATGATATTCAAGTACTAGATACTCAAGATGTCCATAACCGGGGACACGGCTAATCATGATTAGTTTGTACACTCTGCAGAGGTTTGCGCACTTTTCCCCACAAGACTCGATCGCCTCCGTTTGGTTTCTCGCACTACAGGGTGTTTGAGAAGACGGATGACCGAGACATAGTCTTTCAGAAGCGCTAGCACCTTACGTGTGGGTAGACCGGTACACCTACTTTCCCCTACATATGCTAGTCTACCCGTAAGAGTTCGCATGACTTAGTCAACTATGCTAGAGCCCATAATGGCTTGTGGCTGCACACGGAAGTTTCTAGCATGAAAGATCTTATGATCCCTTTGAGCTTGGGTGGCGGTCCAAAAAAAACAGGCAAGTCCTGATAGACATCAGGTGCCTCAATCCACCCAGATGTGTGTTAGGTTGCCACCTTAGATAAACCATTAATTAAATATCTCACATCTGTCATGGATATCACTCACCCAATCCACATTACTAGCATAGCATGGCATAATAAGCAAACGTAGAAGTAACTCCCAAAGGTTTCATAATAATACAGGTAATAGATACTACCTCATCTACTTCCCATTCCTCAATTTAATTAGATCCTAATCATGCAATGTGAGAGGATTGATCTAATGCAATAAAACATGGGTTGTAGAAAAGGTATGATCAAAGTGTTACTTGCCTTGCTGATGATCCGCGAGTCCTAGGGTTTCGAAGTAACAAGCGGCGCAATCCGGGTGATCTATCGCAGACATACAACAAGCACACAATAAGTACTCATCTAATGCACAGGTAAAACTCGAACAAAAGAACGAACCAGATAGTTCAACTTAAGAACTCCGGTTGCAAAGAAAGAACGAACCGAACAAAGAAACGGAAAACAAACGGCGGAAGAAAACAACTCGGTTCTAGCAAGTTGAAACTAGGTCAAATTTTACTAGGGCAAAAACTTGTTTAAATTGATTAGACGGAACGGCGGTTTCGAAACGAAACTCCAGGCGCTTGAATCACCTGATTCCGATAAACGAGCGAGAAGAAAGACTAGAATGAAGATCAGATCTGAGATCACGATCGCGGAATAAATCCGACGAAAAGAAAGAGACGAACGGTTAAACGGACGGGCGTCGTTAACCGGGAAAAATCGGTGATCACGTTCGTTGAGACGAATGGTCCGAAAGAAGAATGAAAACCGATCTAGGGTTTCGGAAGAAAACCGAAACAAAGAACGAAATAAAACCGGAACGGTTTAGAAGAAAAACTGAACCGAGGGGAGAAAAAGAGACGCGGCATGGGACAACCTTGGCGAGGCTCCGGCGAACGGCGGCGACGGCGGCTATAGGGCAGCGGCGGCGGCTATAGGGCGGCGGCGGCGGGTGAGGGGTGCGGGGCGGCGCGACTAGAGGCGGCGGAGGCGGCGCGGCTAAGGCGGCGGCTTGGGGCTGCGCGCTGCTGCTTGCTGCGGCTTAGGAGAAGAGGGGCTTGGGGTTTTGTTGTGAGGAGAGGGGGGGTTTGGGGTGTATTTATATAGGTGGGGGGGGATTACTTGGGGTAGGGGGCAAGAAATAGAGTAGGAAAAAGGAAAACGAAACAAAGAAAGGGGGCTAGCCTAGAGTCCAGCCGGACTCGGCTAGGGCAAGGCGAGGCGGCGGCCTGCGCTTGGCGCACGCGCGCAGGGAGGCTGGGGCGGTGGCCGGCTGGCTGGGCCTCTGGCCCGGCTGGCCTGGCTCTTTTTTTTTTAAATAATTCCGCGCGCAGAGAAACAAAGAAAAAGAAAAGGAGAACTAAACAAACTCCAAAAAAATCTAAAGTAAATTTTCCCCGACTCCTAAAAATGAGTCGAACAAAATGAACTTTTCTCCGGACCTAAAATGCAATTTTCGAAAACGCGCATTTTTCCCTATCCAAATAAAATGCAAACAAAACTCCGGCAAAACCAAAATTTGATCTATTTATTAAATCTTCATTTTTCCTCAATTTTGGGAAAGTCATATTATTCCCTCTCTTATATTTTTGATATAGGAAAATAATTGAAGATGAAACATATAAATCAAATGATCCTCTTTTCAAATTCGAGAAGACTCTCAAATTTGAGAATAACGAAATCTCCAACACTCTCCGAAGGTCCTTGAGTTGCGTGAAATTTCTAGGATCGACCAAAATGCAAGAAAATATGATATGCATGATGATCTAGTGTATAACATTCCAAATTGAAAATTTGGGATGTTACAGGATCTCACTCTGGTTTACCTATGAGGTTCGGTAGTAACTTGATCTGAAGTTACATGATCATCATCATTAGCTTCCTCACTAATTGGTGTAGTAGTCACAGGAACAGATTTCTATGATGAACTACTTTCCAATAAGGGAGCAGGTACAGTTACCTCATCAAGTTCTACTTTCCTCCCACTCACTTCTTTCGAGAGAAAATCCTTCTCTAGAAAGGATCCATTCTCAGCAACGAATGTCTTGCCTTCGGATCTGTGATAGATGGTGTACCCAACAGTTTCTTTTGGGTATCCTATGAAGATTTACTTCTCCGATTTGGGTTCGAGCTTATCATGTTGAAACTTTTTCACATAAGCATCACAGTCCCAAACTTAAAGAAACGACAGCTTAGGTTTCTCGCCAAACCACAGTTCATACGGCGTCGTCTCAACAGATTTAGATGGTGCCCTATTTAACGTGAATGTAGCTGTCTCTAATGCATAACCCCAAAACGATAGTGGTAAATCGGTAAGAGACATCATAGATCGCACCATATCTAATAAAGCATGGTTACAACGTTCGGACACACCATTACACTGTGGTGTTCCAGGTAGCGTGAGTAGTGAAACTATTTCACATTGTTTTAACTGAAGGCCAAACTCGTAACTCAAATATTTTACTTCTGCGATCATATCGTAGAAACTTTTATTTTTGTTACGATGATTCTCCACTTCACTCTGAAATTCTTTGAACTTTTCAAATATTTCAGACTTGTGTTTCATCAAGTAGATATACACATATCTGCTCAAATCATCTGTGAAGGTCAGAAAATAACGATACTTGCCGTGAGCCTTAACACTCATCGGACCGCATACATCAGTATGTATTATTTCCAATAAGTCAGTTGCTCGCTCCATTGTTTCGGAGAACGGAGTCTTAGTCATCTTGCCCATGAGGCATGGTTCGCAAGCATCAAGTGATTCCAAAAGTCCATCAGCATGGAGTTTCTTCATGCGCTTTACACCAATATGACCTAAACGGTAGTGCCACAAATAAGTTGCACTATCATTATTAACTTTGCATCTTTTGGTCTCAATATTATGAATATGTGTATCACTATGATCGAGATCCAACGAACCATTTTCATTGGGTGTGTGACCATATAAGGTCTTATTCATGTAAACAGAACAACAATTTATTCTCTTACTTAAATGAATAACCGTATTGCAATAAACATGATCAAATCATATTCATGCGCAACGAAAACACCAAATAACACTTATTTAGGTTCAACACTAATCCCGAAAGTATAGGAAGTGTGCGATGATGATCATATCAATCTTGGAACCACTTCCAACACACATCATCACTTCACCCTTAACTAGTCTATGTTCATTCTGCAACTCCCGTTTCGAGTTACTACTCTTAGCAACTGAATCAGTATCAAATACCGAGGGGTTGTTACGAACACTAGTAAAGTACACACCAATAACATATATATCAAATTGTAAGTGCATCTAGTGCCACCCCTAGTTGGTTTTGGAGTATTGACGACAAACCTAGTTGAGGGACTAATGTGTTTGTGAGAATTGCAGGATAACACAGGTAGAAGTCCCTCATTGATTCGGTTTTACTACCAGAGATGACCCCTAAAAATGTATGAAGACATTGAAGACAAAGGTGGTATATGAAGATATTCACATTGAAGACTATGACAAAAGAAGACACGTTATGAAGCCTATGGAGCTCGAAGACTTAGATCTTTCGTAGTTCTTTTTATTTTGTGTTGAGTCATAGGAACCACCGTACTGTTAAGTGGGGTCCAGGAGAACTAGTCAGAATGACTGAAGTGATGCCTAAAACAAAAACCTATGTCTTCGAGTGAAGACAATGAGAGCGAATCTTGTCCAGAGCCGGACAAGTCAGCTTTGCTTGTAGCCCAAGTAAAGTTGCCATGAGAGTTTGAAATCTGACCGTTGAGACACGTGTCAGTTCCTTAGTGACTCAGGGTCATTTCGGACAAATTAGGTCGGGTTGCCAAGTGGCTATAAATAGCCCACCCCCTACAACCATAAATGGTTGGCTTCTCAGATTTCAGTGCACGGCTTTTGTCGTTTGAGAGCAACCCACCTCGAAGCCTTTGAGAGAAAATTCCTAGCGAGGAGAAAAGCCCTAACCACCTAGAGCCAGAGTAAATTGGGCATCACTTAAGTCTTCTTGTCTGTGTGATCTGAAGACTTATTACACTTGAGGACTGTGAATCCTCCAGACGGTTAGGCGTCGCGTTCAGAGCATCCAAGAGACATTGTGGATTGCCAGTGAACGAAGTTTGTGAAGGTTTGGGAGTCTACCTTGAAGACTTACCAGAGTGATTGGGCGAGGACTAAGTGACCTTAGCTCAAGGAGAATACGGTGAGGACTTGGTGTCCTGAACTGTGTGTTCAGGACTGGGTGTCCGGGACTGTGTGTCCTAAGGTTTAAATACCTAGCCGCTCCAACCAGACGTACAGTTGTCACAGCAACTGGAACTGGTCCAACATATCATTGTCTTCAACGAGTCACTGGTTTCATCTTCACTTCCTTTTCTTACAGTTACTCATTGTGAAGACATTGCATGCTTGCTTTATCTTTTGTCTTCACAACATGAATGTATGATCTGTTTGGCTTCATAACTTCTTCCTACCTGATCCTTATTACACTGCAGCTGTTTGTCGTTGTGCTTTCACTCTATTGAATACTTGACCATGGCTGGCCTAGTGTAATCTAACTTCCGCTGCATAGTAATAGGCATAATCTTCGCTGTTTGTCTTCATAACTCCCACGTTTTGAAGACTTTCATAAAAATCGCCTATTCACCCCCCCTCTAGTCGATATAACGCACTTTCACAAATATACCTATGTTCACTTTGCCATCCTTCTTATCCGCCAATTACTTGGGGTAGTTCCGCTTCTAGTGACCAGTCCCTTTGCAGTGGAAGCACTTAGTCTCAGGCTTAGGTCCAGACTTGGGCTTCTTCACTTGAGCAGCAACTTGCTTGCCATTCTTCTTGAAGTTCCCTTTCTTTCCCTTTGCCCTTTTCTTGAAACTAGTGGTCTTGTTAACCATCAACACTTGATGTTTTTCTTGATTTCTACCTTCGTCGATTTCAGCATCACGAAGAGCTTGGAAATTACTTTCGTCATCCCTTGCATATTATAGTTCATCACGAAGTTCTACTAACTTGGTGATGGTGACGAGAGAATTATGTCAATCACTATTTTATCTGGAAGATTAACTCCCACTTGATTCAAGCGATTGTAGTACCCAGACAATCTGAGCACATGCTCACTGCTTGAGCTATTCTCCTCCATCTTTTAGCTATAGAACTTGTTGGAGACTTCATATCTCTCAACTCGGGTATTTTACTTGAAATATTAACTTCAACTCCTGGAACATCTCATATGGTCCATGATGTTCAAAACGTCTTTGAAGTCCCGATTCTAAGCCGTTTAAGCATGGTGCACTAAACTATCAAGTAGTCATCATATTGAGCTAGCCAAACGTTCATAACGTCTTTATCTGCTCCTGCAATAGGTCTGTCACCTAGCGGTGCATCAAGGACATAATTCTTCTGTGCAGTAATGAGGATAAACCTCAGATCACCGATCCAATCCGCATCATTGCTACTAACATCTTTCAACTTAGTTTTCTCTAGGAACATATCAAAAATAAAACAGGGGAGCTAAACGCGAGCTATTGATCTACAACATAGATATGCTAATACTACCAGGACTAAGTTCATGATAAATTTAAGTTCAATTAATCATATTACTTAAGAACTCCCACTTAGATAGACATCCCTCTAATCCTCTAAGTGATCACGTGATCCAAATCAACTAAACCATGTCCGATCATCACGTGAGATGGAGTAGTTTCAATGGTGAACATCACTATGTTGATCATATCTACTATATGATTCACGCTCGACCTTTCGGTTTCTGTGTTCCGAGGCCATATCTGTTATATACTAGGCTCGTCAAGTTTAACCTGAGTATTCCGCATGTGCAACTGTTTTGCACCCGTTGTATTTGAATGTAGAGCCTATCACACCCGATCATCACGTGGTGTCTCAGCACGAAGAACTTTCGCAACGGTGCATACTCAGGGAGAACACTTATACCTTGATAATTTAGTGAGAGATTATCTTATAAAGCTACCGCCGAACTAAGCAAAATAAGATGTATAAAAGATAAACATCACATGCAATCATAATATGTGACATGATATGCCCATCATCATCTTGTGCCTTTGATCTCCATCTCCAAAGCATCGTCATGATCTCCATCGTCACCGGCATGACACCATGATCTCCATCATCTTGATCTATATCAATGTGTCATCACATGGTTGTCTCACCAACAATTGCTCTTGCAACTATTGCTATCGCATAGTGATACAGTAAAGCAATTATTTGGCGCTTGCATCTTATGCAATAGAGAGATAACCATAAGGCTTTTGCCGATTGCCGATAACTTCAACAAAACATGATCATCTCATACAACAACTTATATCTCATCACGTCTTGACCATATCACATCACAACATGCCCTGCAAAAACAAGTTAGACATCCTCTACTTTGTTGTTGCAAGTTTTACGTGGCTGCTACGGGATGAGCAAGAACCGTTCTTACATACGCATCAAAACCACAACGATAGTTTGTCAAGTTGGTGCTGTTTTAACCTTCGCAAGGACCAGGCGTAGCCACACTCGGTTCGACTAAAGTTGGAGAAACTGACACCCGCCAGCCACCTGTGTGCAAAGCACGTCGGTAGAACCAATCTCGTGTAAGCGTACGCGTAATGTCGGTCCGGGCCGCTTCATCCAACAATACCGCAACACCTTAGGAAACGGAAAAACCACAACTCAAAATCTCAAGGACAAAAGTCAAATGGTGGTTGCGGAAAGCGGTGGTGTTGCACTAGGCAATGCGGAAGTGGAGGTTATGTTGGTGGACTGTACACAGTGTCAGAGTTGAAAGCACGGTCCCTAAGTAGCCTAAACACCTTAGGAGACACAACTCACAACACAAAAAAAATTGGGTTAAGTTGAGGTGGCGGAAGTGTATGGTGGGCAAGCCTAAGCGGAAGTGATGGTGGTGGTTGATGAAGAAGCAACTGTCCCTAAGTAGGCGAAACACCTTAGGAGACTCAAATCACTACTCAAGCAACCACATATACAATGGGGATCAAAATGTGTTAGGTTGCGGAAGTTGGTGGTGGTAATGCAGATGATATGGTGGAGGGCCTAGGCAAACTTGCCAAATTTCAGAAACTTTGATGGAGCCAAATGATGTTGGTGGTATTTTTGTGGGAAGGGGGGTTTCAAGAGCTTCAAAACGAGCTAAAGAACGTCAAAAACGGAGTTCGGATGAATTAGATATGGCCAAAACAAAAATTCAACACAGTCAGTGTCAGGGTTACCCGGACATCCGGGAGTAGGTCCGGATGATCCGGGTTCGTCAGCCGGATTCCTTTCGTGTGGGGCGTCCGGACATCCGGGAGATGGTCCAGCTGATCCGAGTGGATCCGGATGATCCGGGGGCACTTTCGGATGATCCGGGCAGGTCAAATTTCTCGGGATTTTCTCTCGGGGACGATTTTTTGGGCGGAAATGGGGGATTTTCAGGGCAAATTTGAGGAGATTTTGTGGATGGAAGGTGGGGAAACTTGGAGAGATGCTAGATCCACTCGAAATCAAGCAAATCCATGGATCAAAATCAACAAAACATCATCAAACCAACAAATCACAAAAAAATTGGGGCTATTTTTGGTGGGGATTTTCGAATTTAGGACGAAATCAAGCAAAAGAAGACTAGAAAACGGTGGGGGAGGCTCCGAAATCGTGATCAACGAGACTCATGATACCAAGACGATGTAGGGTAGAACCCTAATCGCCCGATCTTTCACGAAAGGAGCAGATCCCGTGAAGAACACGAGGGACACGAGGGGAAAACGAGGGAATCACGAGGGGAAACACGAGAGAATCACTCAACCAACAAGAAATAGTCACACATGTGCTAGATCCTCGAGTACATAAAGTAAGATACACGATCCACAATCAACTAGGGACGATACACGGTAACCGGTCTTCTCCGTGAGGAGGTCTTGAATCCAAAGAGATCTTCTGTGTAGAGGCCGCGGTCTCTCTCGTAGAGTAGATCCGATGTGGATGAGCAATTCTCTATCTCTAAAATGAGCTAAACCAATGCTAACCCTAGAAAGGAGGTGGAGGAGGTCTATTTATAATCTAAGCCACGAAGAGGTAAGTGAGGGGGCGGAAAGGGTACATGGGCCTCGGCCAGAAACGTTGCATGCAGGCAAGGCCCGGATGATCCGGATGGGGGTCCGGTTGATCCGGCCATCGTCCGGATGATCCGGGAGGGGGCCCGGATGATCCGGCTTCACATGAGGCCTTCAGGTGTTTTCTGTTGCGAGTTATCCGGATGACCCGGAGGGGGACCCGGATGATCCGGCTGAGCCCGGATGATCCGGACGGAGGTCCAGACATCTGACCTGACTCCAGCAGCCGCTGCGTCTTCTTCTTCGCCTTTCTTCCGTCTTCTCTTCCACGCTTCCCTCGCGGATGGTGTAGACGTACACTTGCGCTCGCACTCCTCCTCGACATTCGTGATGTTCCGACAATACCTATGCATGCACATGGAAGAAGTGTCAAGTAGTATACCATCCTCGAGAGGGTCAAGTGAGCACGTGTAAAGGAGATGATTCACCTTTGTGTATGTGAAGTAGATGTCGCACGTGTCACTTGCCAAATGGTCTCTTGACATGGTGATGTCCGTAGGATGCTCCGCATCATGAGCCCACATGCGAACTGGCACTGCGACCGCAACACACCCTCGGCTGGCGCAGTCGAACCAGTCTGTCATCGGGCGAGGATGCCGATAGGAGGGTCTGGTCACACCAACGCCCATGGGGTGTCACTGCAGGAACTGCCACTGCCACTCAATGACGATTGCTCCTGTACGCTGCGCGGTTCACCCGATATTGACCGCCCAGTCAGGTCGCCCGGGCGTGCGCTGTCCAGATAGATCGGATGAGTACGGAGCCCCTGACAGGTCCCCTGAGGCATGCCATAGCGGGACGAATGGCTATGAGGCTCTCTCAACCCTCGATGAGCCCTAGGAGGTGAGTAGTGCAACATCCGGCATAGGAGTAATTGCCAAAAAAGGGAAATTCTAGCTTGCCTTGTCTGAACCTGAGAGATATGGTATTCTTCCTACAGTGTATCTATGCACATGCAACATTAAAAAAGGTTGTCATGAATACTATAGGTCAACGATCATCTTCAGATATCCCCAAAACAAAGATATCAATGTGGTAACTAAATAAGCCAAAAATAACATTGACAATTCTAAGGATATCAAAAGTTTCCCTATCAATTTTATCAGGAAGCTTAATAATAATGTCAATTGGCTCCGAAGCACCGCGAGATATATCATTATAAATTTTTGCATAGGGGCTATAAGGAATGACAGTAATGGGAGAACCAATATCACATAAGTCCATTATAAATTTTTGCATAGGGGCTATGAGGAATAATAGTAATGGGAGAACCGAGATCACATAAACCAAAATGTGATGTGCTTCTGAAGGAACATGACGAGTCTGGTTTACCTGCATTCTTACCTTCCATGCATCCATTGATATACGAGGTGGTTTATTTTTCAAGTTGGATATCATTGTTCATTACTGCAATTGGCATAGTGAGTTCGTTGTAAATATTTATGTGAGGTTTAATCCCATAATGCTTCGCCTTTATATTTCTTTACGCTTCCGTGAAATGCCTGGTTCATTGACTTGGTGTTTCTTCTCAGATCGTGTCAATTGCGGAGCATTAGCAATTTTACAACTTCTATTTATTGCCGACAACAGTTTCATTGGCCTTATTGGTGTAGCGTTGCCAATCCTCATTTGGGACTTGTATAAACTAAAAAAACTTTCAAGACCTGCAAAGCCACATCAGTTTCCCAATGGAGTTCACCAATAATATCTTTCATCTCATTAGACTCGAGGAAGGTTTTAATGCAATCATAATCAGGTTCAACTTCTCCTTTATCTAAACTCCAAGTTTCTTGGTTAAATTGAATTTATCAAACAACCCCCGAGCTTGGGTGATGCTATAATCCATAAAAGCTCTGCCAGATGCAAGATCAATTGTTTCCTTACATTGGCTATTAAGTCGACCATAAAAGAATGTAACGCCACAAGGTGGATAATGATGATGAATTTTTTTCCAAGGGCTCGGTATCTTACATATGTTTTGACTAAGATTTCACCTGGTCTTTGTTCAAAACTACCAATATTTTGCCTCAGTTTGTAAGTTCCACTTTCTCGGTAATAGTAGGTGAAGAATGCAAAGGATAATTTCTTTTAGGTGTCAAAGGTACCTGCGGGTTGATCACATAACCATGATTTTGCTTGGTTGGTTAGAGTATGAGCGAATAGCTTAAGTTTCATTTCGTCATAAGACTGTTGGAAATATGCCATAGAGGCAATAATAAATTAGTTATTATTATATATTTCATTGTTCATGATAATCATTTATTATCCATGCTAGAATTGTATTGATAGGAAACTCAGATACATGTGTGGATACATAGACAACACCATGTCCCTAGTAAGCCTCTAGTTGACTAGCTCGTTGATCAATAGATGGTTACAGTTTCCTGACCATAGACATTGGATGTCGTTGGTAACAGGATCACATCATTAGGAGAATGATGTGATGGATAAGACCCAATCCTAAGCCTAGCACAAGATCGTGTAGTTCGTATGCTAAAGCTTTTCTAATGTCAAGTATCATTTCCTTAGACCATGAGATTGTGCAACTCCCGGATACCGTAGGAGTGCTTTGGGTGTACCAAATGTCACAACGTAACTGGGTGGCTATAAAGGTGCACTACGGGTATCTCCGAAAGTGTCTGTTGGGTTGGCACGAATCGAGACTGGGATTTGTCACTCCGTGTAAACGGAGAGGTATCTCTGGGCCCACTCGGTAGGACATCATCATAATGTGCACAATGTGACCAAGGAGTTGATCACGGGATGATGTGTTACGGCACGAGTAAAGAGACTTGCCGGTAACGAGATTGAACAAGGTATGGGGATACCGACGATCGAATCTCGGGCAAGTATCGTACCGCGAGACAAAGGGAATTGTATACGGGATTGATTGAATCCTTGGCATCGTGGTTCATCCGATGAGATCATCGTGGAGCATGTGGGAACCAACATGGGTATCCAGATTCCGCTGTTGGTTATTGACCAGAGAGTTGTCTCGGCCATGTCTGCATGACTCCCGAACCCGTAGGGTCTACACACTTAAGGTTCGATGACGCTAGGGTTATAGGGAAAGTATGTACGCGGTTACTGAATGTTGTTCGGAGTCCCGGATGAGATCCCGGACGTCAGGAGGAGTTCCGAAATGGTCCGGAGGTAAAGATTTATATATAGGAAGTATGGTTTTGGCCACCGAAGTGTTTCGGGCATCACCGGTAGTGTACCGGGACCACCGGAGGGTCCCGGGGGTCCACCGGCAGGGGCCACCAGCCCCGAAGGCCTACATGGGCCAATAGTGGGAAGGGACCAGCCCCTAGGTGGGCTGGGGCGCCTCCCACCAAGGCCCAAGGCGCCTTCAAGAGGGGAAGGGGGCAAGCCCTAGGGCAGATGGGCCCTAAGGCCCACCCCAGGTGCGCCTCCCTCTCTCCCCCTTGTGGCCGCCACCCTAGATGGGATCTAGGGCTGCCGCACCCCTTGGGGTGGGAACCCTAGGTGGGGCGCAGCCCTCCCTCTCCCCCTATATATAGTGGAGGCAAAGGGGCAGCCCAACACACGAAGTTCTTCCCCTATTGGCGCAGCCCTACCCCTCTCCCTCCTCATCTCTCGTAGTGCTTGGCGAAGCCCTGCTGGAGTTCCGCGCTCCTCCACCACCACCACGCCGTCGTGCTGCTGCTGGACGGAGTCTTCCCCAACCTCTCCTTCTCCCCTTGCTGGATCAAGGCGTAGGAGACGTCACCGGGCTGCACGTGTGTTGAACGCGGAGGCGCCGTTGTTCGGCGCTTAGATCGGAATCAACCACGATCTGAATCGCTATGAGTACGACTCCTTCATCCGCGTTCTTGCAACACTTCCGCTTAGCGATCTACAAGGGTATGTAGATGCACTCCCCTTCCCCTCGTTGCTAGATTACTGCATAGATTGATCTTGGTGATGCGTAGAAAATTTTAAATTTCTGCTACGATCGCCAACAAAGACAAGCATTAAGCTCAAATGTACCACGCATATCTCATCAACATTTTGCACATGTTCGTACGGATCTTCGTCCATACCATCTCCAATGAATGGTCTACCCTTCAACATACTGAGTTGCCGAGGGTCAATTTCAAATGTTTCACCAGTGGGTCTCGGCTCCAATGATATGAAGGTATCGCCCTAACAGGCCCCGAGACTTTAATCATAGCAAGCTAGCAAATTTGTTCGTATGCAGCCGTGGTTTTCAGAACCTATAAAAACTATTAGAACACAAAATAAATCAAAACTCAAAACAAAGCACAAAATCTCTTAGCTCCGTGGCAACACGCCATAAAAGCTTTGATGGTCTCCAAGTGCACAGGGTTTAATTGTCACCGGGGCGGCGGTGGTAGACAGAGGCGAGCAACCTCGGTTTTAGTGAGACTCTCCCCTCTTGGACAAAATTTAGGGAACATAAGTCAAAAAGTTATGCACTAATGGTTTAGTGAATCCGCTAGCCGAAGCTTATCTTTTCTTAAAAAAATCCTTTCATATATGATTTTTGCGGAATCCGCTAAAAATGCTCTTAAGAGCTCTGGTGTGATGGGACCATGGCCTAAGGTGGTGTTTGGTTCTCTAATCCTAGGACTTTTTCTAGTCCCAACTAAAAAGTCCCTAGTCCCTAAATAGTCCCTCCCTGTTTGTTTCCAGAGACTAAAAAGTCTCTAGTCCCTTTCTAGAGATTATTAAATGACCATGTTGCCTCAAGTATATAGAAAAATAACAATCAAACAACAACATCGGGTGGCGAGCCAATGGGTGCATGGAGGGGCATTGTTGGAAAAGTCCCAAAAAGTCCTCAAAAGACTTTCCTTGAGAGTCTTCTTCATTTAGTCCCAGATGCCTAGTTTAGTCCCTAAAAAGTCCCTTCCGTTTGATAAAAAAGCCTCTAAGAGGGATTTTTTCTAGTCCCTACATAAAAAAGTCCCTGGAAACAAACACCCCCTAAATGACTTCTTCTTTGCGATCAACAATACCCTTTGGCTTTGAATGGAATCATGCACCGGTGCCAATTGGTTCATTCAAGAGGAAGAAATCGGTCAGCTCTTGGGACTATTTTTATGTTTCTAATTTTATCTTCTAGGGTGTTTTACTACAAGATCTGTGTTTTATCTGCGATCAACGTTGGTGTTATTTCATGCTGGAGTCTCGCGGCTGGCGCCTCAGTCCGTTCGAGAAGAAGAAGAAGGTCTGTGTTAGGGATTTTCTTACGTTTTTCTTTACATTAAATTAAAAAATAGTGTATGAACACGTGATTTATTTTATTTTATCTTATGGGCAGGTATGCACGAATCTTTATCGTCTAACTAATGTGAACTCATTTGTAATTGAATGGTTAGAAAAACAGTGATATTCCTAGCCCATCAAAATTCAAGTTCTGGACTTAATATTAATGTTTGCATTTTTCTAAACTTATTTCAGGCTTTTCAACTATACATGTTCAATGGAAGGAAACTTTTCCATCGACTACAAAGATAGAATGTGCGTATGTAACAGTGTCTGCGTAAAAAATTGATGATAATTAACCGATCGGGCGACAAAAGGTACAAGATTTGGTTGCAATACCATATGCATCGAGCGCATTAAAAACAAGATCCGTACCAAATGGAGCAAATACACGCACGCCTTTTCTTCAGATTGTTTGGAGGATTCGAAGTGTCCAAGGGAGCGTCGACATTATCCTGGCCCATGCATGGGGTCACACACGTACTAGTATGTGCCACTTCCCAGGTGCAGTGCAACTTGCAGTTGCATGCACCATTATTTGGGTTCGCCTCTCGATGCGCCGGAACTACCGGAGCCACCCCAGGCTGGAAAGCTCACCCTACTGCCACATGCTGGTACCGCTAATAGAGATGCCATTACATAAAAGATAAAGGGCAGGAATAACAACGTTGTGTATATTTCTCGTATAGATGTGCCATGTAGTGGAGTTGCACGTGATGGAAAAGACAAGACAGGCTGTGCATTGCACCATTGAGAAAAAACGGAAGAGGGCACAGGGCCGCAGGGGCACGGACCTGTCAAGGTCAGACCGGCTGCTCGAATGCCTCACGATTCACGAACTAGTTAAATCTTGTATGATGCCACAGTAAATTTTAAGTTTTAATAGTTGTTAAAACTTACGAGTTTTATCAAAAATTTGTGTTTTTCTCACTCGTTCTTCTGAAGATTATAGATAAATTTTGAAGACATTTTTTGTCGGTTACACACAAAAATTAAGATTATCGATCGCTTGTACTAAGTTTTAAGAGTCGAATAACATTTTTTTTAAATTCGTCAAAACATATTCAAAACAGATCTTATTTTGAAAGCCCTCATCAGACAAACACGAATATGAAAACATAACCTAATTTGGATCGTTCGTTTATGTTGAAATATATTGCCCGTCTTCCTTCATCAGTTCGGACTTTTAGATGAGTTGACTGAAGCATGAATTCAATATAGTATCAGAGCCAAGAGATCTTGAGTTCAAGACCGTGCCAACGCAATATTAAAACAAAAAGATTCCTCGGTATATATCGATCCCACGTCTAAGTACTAAATAAGCCTAGACGGGGGAAGGGGGTATTGAAATATATTGTCCGCCTCTCTCCATCAATTCAGACTTTTGGATAAGTTGGATGAAGCATGAATTCAATAGTCTACAACAACGCCCACGTTCACGGTGGCTTTGGAGCTTGCTACCGTGTTCTTGTGCTTCCCTTGGCCTTTGCCATGCCTCGTCGCCATTGATGGGTTCCGAGTTGCCGCTAACGCCGGCTACCTAGATCCAACAGAGAACTGCAACTGAGCCCCGCTGCCACCGATGATCGTGTGGGACTCTCCTGATGGCTTCGTACGGCGGCGGCAGGGGACGAAATCGGAGATGAGAAGGCGCTGGGAGGACGAACGGAACGCCACCCGTGTCGTCTGTCCGGACAACGCAGGGCAATTAGTATATACACGGATTGATCTGTTCAATTGTTCATCGTTACCCTGGTCATGAGTCACGGGGACGAGGAACACATGCACAGTGGCTGTTCAAAGTCTTTGCAGTCTGAAGATGTACTACAAAATCAATTCACGTTAGTTAAAAGAAAAATGCAGTTCCCTCAAATAAAAAAAAGTAGTCCAGAAAAAGGGAAGATGACAGGGCGGGTGTGAAGTAGCAATGGAACCGTTGAAGATATGGGCGGACGGACGCCGTTAGAGCAATTACAACATCAGGCTTATAGCCCGCCTGCATGGCTATTTTGTTTATATGAAGGAGAGAGACATGAAAAGAAAAGAGAAATGACTTTCATGCAAGAGCCTAGTTATATGTGAATCCTAGGCCGATACAATAAACATGAGAAAGAAATAGAGAAATGACTTTCATGCAGCACTCTATCCAGCTCAAGAGGTGAGTTGTTTGAGTCCACGAATGTGGCTGCAGCGCCGGCATACAGGCCAAGGAGCCGATCGAGTCCCAAACGGAACGCGACCACGGGCAATCGATGATGAGATGCATCGGTGTTTCCAGATTTCTCTCACACAGCGGGCAGAAGTAATTGTTCTCCCATCCGCGCCGCAGAAGCGTGTACGCCGTTAGCAGCTTCCCAAGCGCTGCAGTCCAAATAAAGAAGCGGCATTTGCCTGGCGCCCAAGCTGACCAAATTAGCCTGTATCCCTGCATGTGTACTGAACCTTCAAATTGCAAATGGTAGGCTGACTTGGCGCTATATTCCCGATCATCCGTGAACCTCCACGCAA
This sequence comes from Triticum urartu, assembly GCF_056163025.1. NCBI lineage: Eukaryota > Viridiplantae > Streptophyta > Magnoliopsida > Poales > Poaceae > Triticum > Triticum urartu. The sequence continues at coordinate 396,711,397 of NC_141874.1, forward strand.
TGGTGTCAGGTTGATCATTGTTCAGAATGACCTCATCCAGTAGTTCGGCCAGAGAAGAGAGTTCAGTGAGCATACTATCCGAAAGCCCTGACGCCAAGTTGGTCAGCCAAGTCTCATTCTGTATTGCATAGCTAGCGCATTTAGTGGCTATGACACTGCGGCCGGGTACAAGCCTTTGAAGGTGCTCTTTTTTTACTCGTCTTGCCTCTTCTAATTTATACTCCGATAGTTTGATTCAAGATAAACTCCCCGTGAGAATGATGCACATCGATGTTATGATTTCATTTCGTGATTAGCTCTTATTTGTATTGAAGGTAAATCTTTAATTTTGTGTTTATGTTGAAGCTCTTTTAGATGAATTTTGTCAAATTTGTCACACACGGTCGACCGTTTTAATTTTACTTTGAGGAGTAGCTTCATCTCACCATTTTGCGTGTACATAGCTTGGTATGAAAATACATACCGCTCATTTACCTACATGAGACAACAATCTTGACCAACATGGAAGGTACTCACATGGTCATAAAAAAGGCATTATATTTTGTCAGAAGTCAAATAGTGCCTTTTTATGACTTTTATGAACCATCTTCATTATTTGAGAACAACAAATTCAAATTCACTCTAATCAAATTCTTAATAGATAACATAGAGAACTATTTATAACATAGAAAGGATGAAAGCTATTGTCCATTTTAGTTTTATTAGAATGAATTTACGGTTATGGGTGACTTCGAGAATTCCAGGCACACACACCACAAGCAATTTAGTCTTATGGTTCTTCATCATCTGCGGTGACAGCCCTTGACCATCGTGAAGGAAATATGCCCTAGAGGCAATAATGAAGTTATTATTTATTTCCTTATTTCATGATAAATGTTTATTATTCATGCTAGAATTGTATTAACCGGAAACATAATACATGTGTGAATACATAGACAAACAGAGTGTCACTAGTATGCCTCTACTTGACTAGCTCGTTAATCAAAGATGGTTATGTTTCCTAACCATGGACAAAGAGTTGTTATTTGATTAACGGGATCACATCATTAGGTGAATGATCTGATTGACATGACCCATTCCATTAGCTTAGCACCCGATCGTTTAGTATGTTGCTATTGATTTCTTCATGACTTATACATGTTCCTATGACTATGAGATTATGCAACTCCCGTTTGCCGGAGGAACACTTTGTGTGCTACCAAACGTCACAACGTAACTGGGTGATTATAAAGGTACTCTACAGGTGTCTCCAAAGGTACATGTTGGGTTGGCGTATTTCGAGATTAGGATTTGTCACTCCGATTGTCTGAGAGGTATCTCTGGGCCCTCTCGGTAATGCACATCACTTAAGCCTCGCAAGCATTGCAACTAATGAGTTAGTTGCGAGATGATGTATTACGGAACGAGTAAAGAGACTTGCCGGTAACGAGATTGAACTAGGTATTGAGATACCGACGATCGAATCTCGAGCAAGTAACATACCGATGACAAAGAGAACAACGTATGTTGTTATGCGGTCTGACCGATAAAGATCTTCGTAGAATATGTAGGAGCCAATATGGGCATCTAGGTCCCGCTATTGGTTATTGACTGGAGACATGTCTCGGTCATGTCTACATTGTTCTCGAACCATAGGGTCCGCACGCTTAAGGTTTCGATGACAGTTATATTATGAGTTTATGAGTTTTGATGTACCGAAAGAGTTCGGAGTCCCGGATGAGATCGGGGACATGACGAGGAGTCTCGAAATGGTCGAGACGTAAAGATCGATATATTGGATGACTATATTCGGACTTCGGAAAGGTTCTGAGTGATTCGGATATTTTTCGGAGTACCGGAGAGTTACGGGAATTCGCCGGGAGAAGTATTGGGCCTTATTGGGCCATACGGGAAAGAGAGAGGGGCTGCCTAGGGCAGGCCACGCACCCCCCCAAGGCCTAGTCCGAATTGGACTAGGGGGAGGGGCTGCACCCCTTCCTTGTTTCCTACTCCTACTACATGGAAGGACTCCTAGTTGGACTAGGAAAGGGGGAACCCTACTCCCGGTGGGAGTAGGACTCCCCTAGGGCGCGCCATAGAGAGGGCCGGCCCTCCCCTCCTCCACTCCTTTATATACGGGGGCAAGGGGGGCACCCCAGAGACACACAAGTTGATCTTCGTGATCGTTCCTTAGCCGTGTGCGATGCCCCCCTCCACCATATTCCACCTCGGTCATATTGTAGCGGTGCTTAGGCGAAGCCCTGCGACGGTAGAACATCAAAATCGTCACCACGCCGTCGTGCTGACGGAACTCCTCCCCGACGCTTTGTTGGATCGGAGCCCGGGGATCATCATTGAGCTGAACGTGTGCCAAGAATTCGGAGGTGCTGGAGTAACGGTGCTTGGATCGGTCGGATCGTGAAGACATACGACTACATCAACCGGGTTGTCACAACGCTTCCGCTGTCGGTCTACAAGGGTACGTAGATCACACTCTCCCCTCTCGTTGCTATGCATCACCATGATCTTGCGTGAGCGTAGAATTTTTTTTGAAATTACTACGAAACCAAACAGTGGTATCAGAGCCTAGGTTTTATGTGTTGATGTTATATGCACGAGTAGAACACAAGTGAGTTGTGGGCGATATAAGTCATACTGCTTACCAGCATCATACTTTGGTTCGGCGGTATTGTTGGATGAAGCGGCCCGGACCGACATTACGCGTACGCTTACGCGAGACTGGTTCTACCGACGTGCTTTGCACACAGGTGGCTGGTGGGTGTCAGTTTCTCCAACTTTAGTTGAACCGAGTGTGGCTACGCCCGGTCCTTGCGAAGGTTAAAACAGCACCAACTTGACAAACTATCGTTGTGGTTTTGATGCGTAGGTAAGAACGGTTCTTGCTAAAGCCGTAGCAGCCACGTAAAACTTGCAACAACAAAGTAGAGGATGTCTAACTTGTTTTTGCAGGGCATGTTGTGATGTGATATGGTCAAGACGTGATGAGATATAAGTTGTTGTATGAGATGATCATGTTTTGTTGAAGTTATCAGCAATTGGCAAAATCCTTATGGTTGTCTCTCTATTGCATAAGATGCAAGCGTCCAATAATTGCTTTACTTTATCACTATGCGATAGCAATAGTTGCAAGAGCAATTGTTGGCGAGACGACCACGTGACGACACATTAATATAGATTAAGATGATGGAGATCATGGTGTCATGCCGGTGACGATATAGATCATGACAGTACTTTGGAGATGGAGATTAAAGAAGCAAGATGATGATGGCCATATCATGTCACATATTTTGATTGCATATGATGTTTATCTTTTATACATCTTATTTTTGCTTAGTTTGACGGTAGCATTTTAAGATGATCTCTCACTAATTATCAAGAAGTGTTCTCCCTGAGTATGCACCGTTGCGAAAGTTCTTCGTGCTGAGACACCACGTGATGATCGGGTGTGATAGGCTCTACGTTCAAATACAACGGGTGCAAAACAGTTGCACACGCGGAATGCTCAGGTTATACTTGACGAGCCAAGCATATACAGATATAGCCTCGGAACACGGAGACCGAAAGGTCGAGCATGAATCATATAGTAGATATGATCAACATAGTGATGTTCACCAATGAAACTGCTCCATCTCACATGATGATCGGACATGATTTAGTTGATTTGGATCACGTGATCACTTAGAGGATTAGAGGGATGTCTATATAAGTGGGAGTTCTTAAGTAATATGATTAATTGAACTTAAATTTACCATGAACTTAGTCCTGGTAGTATTTTGCAAATTATGTTGTAGATCAATAGCTCGCGTTATTGCTTTCATATGCTTATTTTGATATGTTCCTAGAGAAAAATTGTGTTGAAAGATGTTAGTAGCAATGATGCGGATTGGATCCGTGATCTGAGGTTTATCCTCATTGCTGCACAGAGGAATTATGTCCTTGATGCACCGCTAGGTGATAGACCTATTGCAGGAGCAGATGCTGACGTTATGAACGTTTGGCTAGCTAAATATGATGACTACTTGATAGTTTAGTGCACCATGCTTAACGGCTTAGAATTGGGACTTCAAAGACGTTTTGAACGTCATGGACCATATGAGATGTTCCAGGAGTTGAAGTTAATATTTCAAGCAAATACCCGAGTTGAGAGATATGAAGTCTCCAACAAGTTCTATAGCTAAAAGATGGAGGAGAATCGCTCAACTAGTGAGCATGTGCTCAGATTGTCTGGGTACTACAATCGCTTGAATCAAGTGGGAGTTAATCTTCCAGATAAGATAGTGATTGACAGAATTCTCTAGTCACCATCACCAAGTTAGTAGAACTTCATGATGAACTATAGTATGCAAGGGATGACGAAAACGAATCCTGAGCTTTTCATGATGATGAAATCGATGAAGGTAGAAATCAAGAAAGAGCATCAAGTGTTGATGGTTTACAAGATCACTAGTTTCAAGAAAAGGGCAAAGGGAAGAAGGGGAACTTCAAGAAGAACGGCAAGCAAGTTGCTGCTCAAGTGAAGAAGCCCAAGTCTGGTCCTAAGCCTGAGACTAAGTGCTTCTACTGCAAAGGGACTGGTCACTGGAAGCGGAACTGCCCCAAGCATTTGGCGGATAAGAAGGATGGCAAAGTGAACAAAAGTATATTTGATATACATGTTATTGATGTGTACTTTACTAGTGTTTATAGCAACCCCTCAGTATTTGATACTGGATCAGTTGCTAAGAGTAGTAACTCGAAACAGGAGTTGCAGAATAATCAGAGACTAGTTAAGGGTGAAGTGACGATGTGTGTTGGAAGTAGTTCCAAGATTGATATGATCATCATCGCACACTCCCCTATACTTTCGGGATTAGTGTTGAACCTAAATAAGTGTTATTTGGTTTTTGCGTTGAGCATGAATATGATTTGATCATGTTTATTGCAATACGGTTATTCGTTAAAGTCAGAGAATAATTGTTGTTTTGTTTACATGAATAAAACCTTCGATGGTCATACACCCAATGAAACAAGTTCATTGGATCTCGATCGTAGTGATACACATATTCATAATATTGAAACCAAAAGATGCGAAGTTAATAATGATAGTGCAACTTATTTTTGGCACTGCCGTTTAGGTCATATTGGTGTAAAGCGCATGAAGAAACTCCATGCTCATGGGCTTTTCGAATCACTTGATTATGAATCAATTGATGCGTGCGAACCATACCTCATGGGCAAGATGACTAAGACTCCGTTCTTCGGAACAATGGAGCGAGCAACAGACTTGTTGGAAATAATACATACTGATGTATGCAGTCCGATGAGTGTTGAGGCTCACGACGAGTATCGTTATTTTCTGACCTTCACATATGATTTGAGCAGATATGGGTATATCTGCTTGATGAAACATAAGTCTGAAACATTTGAAAAGTTCAAAGAATTTCAGAGTGAAGTTGAAAATCATCGTGACAAGAAAATAAAAGTTTCTACGATATGATCGCAGAGGTAAAATATTTGAGTTACGAGTTTGGTCTTCAATTAAAACAATGCGGAATAGTTTCAGTACTCTCACCACCTAGAACACCATAGTGTAATGGTGTGTCCGAACGTCATAACCGTACTTTATTAGATATAGTGCAATCTATGATGTCTCTTACCGATCTACCACTATCGTTTTGGGGTTATGCATTAGAGACAGCTGCATTCACGTTAAATAGGGCACCATCTAAGTCCATTGAGACGACACAATCTGAACTGTGGTTTGGCAAGAAACCAAAGTTGTCATTTCTTAAAGTTTGGGGTTGTGATGCTTATATGAAAAAGTTTCATCCTAATAAGCTCAAACCCAAATCGGAGAAATATGTCTTCATAGGATACCCAAAGGAGACTGTTGGGTACACCTTCTATCACAAATCCGAAGGCAAGACTTTTGTTGCTAAATTCGGAGTTTTTCTAGAGAAGGAGTTTCTCTCGAAAGAAGTGAGTGGGAGGAAAGTAGAACTTGATGAGGTAACTGTACCTGCTCCCTTATTAGAAAGTAGTTCATCACAGAAATCTGTTCCTGTGACTACTACACCAATTAGTGAGGAAGCTAATGATGATGATCATGTAACTTTAGATCAAGTTACTACCAAATCTCGTAGGTAAACCAGAGTGAGATCCGCACCAGAGTGGTACGGTAATCCTGTTCTAGAAGTCATGTTACTAGACCATGACGAACTTGCGAACTATGAGGAAGCGATGATGAGCCCAGATTCCACGAAATGGTTTGAGGCCATGAAATCTGAGATATGATCCATGTATGAGAACAAAGTATGGACTTTGGTTGACTTGCTCGATGATCGGCAAGCCATAGAAAATAAATGGATCTTCAAGAGGAAGACGGACGCTGATAGTAGTGTTACTATCTACAAAGCTAGAATTGTCGCAAAAGGTTTTCGACAAGTTCAAGGTGTTGACTACGATGAGATTTTCTCACTCGTATCTATGCTTAAGTCTGTCCGAATCATGTTAGCAATTGCCGCATTTTATGAAATCTGGCAAATGGATAAACAAAACTGCATTCCTTAATGGATTTACTAAAGAAGAGTTGTATACGATGCAACTAGAAGGTTTTGTCGATCCTAAAGGTGTTAACTAAATATGCAAGCTCCAGCGATCCATCTATGGACTGGTGCAAGAATCTCGGAATTGGAATATACGCTTTGATAAGTTAATCAAAGCATATAGTTTTATACAGACTTGCGGTGAAGTCTGTATTTACAAGAAAGTGAGTGGGAGCACTACAACATTTCTGATAAGTATATGTGAATGACATATTGTTGATCGGAAATAATGTAGAATTATTCTGCAAAGCATAAAGGAGTGTTTGAAAGAAGTTTTTCAAAGAAAGACCTCGGTGAAGCTGCTTACATATTGAGTATCAAGATCTATAGAGATAGATCAAGACACTTGATAAGTTTTTTCAATGAGTACATACCTTGACAAGATTTTGAAGTAGTTCAAAATGGAACAGTCAAAGAAAAGGTTTCTTGCCTGTGTTACAAGGTGTGAAGTTGAGTAAGACTCAAAGCCCGACCACGGCAGAAGATAGAAAGAGAATGAAAGTCATTCCCTATGCCTCAGTCATAGGTTCTATAAAGTATGCCATGCTGTATACCAGATCTATTGTATGCCCTACCACTGAGTTTGGCAAGGGAGTACGATAGTGATCTAGGAGTAGATCACTGGACAGCGGTCAAAATTATCCTTAGTGGAATAAGGATATGTTTCTCGATTATGGAAGTGAAAAAAGGTTCGTCGTAAAGGGTTACGCCGATGCAAGTTTTGACTAATCTAGATGACTCTAAGTCTCGTTCTAGATACATATTGAAAGTGGGAGAAATTAGCTAGAGTAGCTCCATGCAGAGCATTGTTGACATAGAAATTTGCAAAATACATGCGGATCTGAATGTGGCAGACCCGTTGACTAAGATTCTCTCACAAGCAAAACATGATCACACCTTAGTACTCCTTCGGTGTTAATCACATAGCGATGTGAACTAGATTATTGAATCTAGTAAACCCTTTGGGTGTTGGTCACATGGCGATGTGAACTATGGGTGTTAATCACATGATGATGTGAACTATCGATATTAATCACATGGTGATGTGATCTAGATTATTGACTCTAGTGCAAGTGGGAGACTGAAGGAAATATGCCCTAGAGGCAATAATAAAGTTATTATTTATTTCCTTATTTCATGATAAATGTTTATTATTCATGCTAGAATTGTATTAACCGGAAACATAATACATGTGTGAATACATAGACAAACAGAGTGTCACTAGTATGCCTCTACTTGACTAGCTCGTTAATCAAAGATGGTTATGTTTCCTAACCATGGACAAAGAGTTTTTATTTGATTAACGGGATCACATCATTAGGTGAATGATCTGATTGACATGACCCATTCCATTAGCTTAGCACCCGATCATTTAGTATGTTGCTATTGATTTCTTCATGACTTATACATGTTCCTATGACTATGAGATTATGTAACTCCCATTTGCCGGAGGAACACTCTGTGTGCTACCAAACGTCACAACGTAACTGGGTGATTATAAAGGTGCTCTACAGGTGTCTCCAAAGGTACATGTTGGGTTGGCGTATTTCGAGATTAGGATTTGTTACTCCGATTGTCGGAGAGGTATCTCTGGGCCCTCTCGGTAATGCACATCACTTAAGCCTTGCAAGCATTGCAACTAATGAGTTAGTTGCGAGATGATGTATTACGGAACGAGTAAAGAGACTTGCCGGTAACGAGATTGAACTAGGTATTGAGATACCGACGATCGAATCTCGGGCAAGTAACATACCGATGACAAAGGGAACAACGTATGTTGTTATGCGGTCTGACCGATAAAGATCTTCGTAGAATATGTAGGAGCCAATATGGGCATCCAGGTCCCGCTATTGGTTATTGACCGGAGACGTGTCTCGGTCATGTCTACATTGTTCTCGAACCGTAGGGTCCGCACGCTTAAGGTTTCGATGACAGTTATATTATGAGTTTATGAGTTTTGATGTACCGAAGGAGTTTGGAGTCCCGAATGAGATCGGGGACATGACGAGGAGTCTCGAAATGGTCGAGACGTAAAGATCAATATATTGGACGACTATATTCGGACTTCGGAAAGGTTCCGAGTGATTCGAGTATTTTTCGGAGTACCGGAGAGTTACGGGAATTCGCCGGGAGAAGTATTGGGCCTTATTGGGCCATACGGGAAAGAGAGAGGGGCTGCCTAGGGCAGGCCGCGCGCCCCCCAAGGCCTGGTCCGAATTGGACTAGGGGGAGGGGCTGCACCCCTTCCTTGTTTCCTCCTCCTACTACATGGAAGGACTCCTAGTTGGACTAGGAAAGGGGGAATCCTACTCCCGGTGGGAGTAGGACTCCCCTAGGGCGCGCCATAGAGAGGGCCGGCCCTCCCCTCCTCCACTCCTTTATATACGGGGGCAAGGGGGGCACCCCAGAGACACACAAGTTGATCTTCGTGATCGTTCCTTAGCCGTGTGCGGTGCCCCCCTCCACCATATTCCACCTCGGTCATATTGTAGCGGTGCTTAGGCGAAGCCCTGCGACGGTAGAACATCAAAATCGTCACCACACCATCGTGCTGACGGAACTCCTCCCCGACGCTTTGCTAGATCGGAGCCCGGGGATCGTCATCGAGCTGAACGTGTGCCAAGAATTCGGAGGTGCCGGAGTAACGGTGCTTGGATCGGTCGGATCGTGAAGACGTACGACTACATCAACCGCGTTGTCACAACGCTTCTGCTGTCGGTCTACAAGGGTACGTAGATCACACTCTCCCCTCTTGTTGCTATGCATCACCATTATCTTGCGTGAGCGTAGGAAATTTTTTGAAATTACTACGAAACCCAACACATCGTGCGGGCGAGTTCGAGCTCAAGCGAGGTGGAGGCGCAACCGGAGGTGACAACCTAGGTAGGAGGCATGGACACAGTTGTCGAAGCTGAGCTTTGTGACGAATGTCGTGGCGCATTGCGGATGCAACGGAGCGTGAGAGCGCAGAAATGGAGATGCAATGCTTCCCAGAAGCAGCCATGGTGCGGTGGCGTCCACACCTCCTGGCGGCACATCGGCTCGCGCTCGTCCTTCCTCTCCTCCCCATGGGTTGATTCCATCACAAAGAATCTAACCATCTGAGGTATGCTTAATTCACAGAAAACTTCCTACTCGTTGTTGTTGGTGTTTGGAATACTCCTATCTTTTTTTGAGAGAGAGGGTATTTGGTATGAACAACACTATACGTACGACAGTTTTGTCGTATATATACATGTTGTATGGGGAGAGAACATTACAGTAAGAACGTCCGAACTTGTAGGCAGGCCAATTAAGTCCAAAACATATGGAGAAAACCTATTGGATTCCAAAGCCAATGGATGGTATTGGTGCCAACATTATTGGTGTGGTAGGCGCGGCGTGGGTCGGACCCAGCCTCACCCGGAGCCAATCGATTCAGCCCCCACACCACTCAACGTAGCAAAGAAGCAGCAATGTGACGATGCCTTGGGAGCCGTGCCCCAACGCTACGTGGCGAAACACAGGCGAGAAGATGATTTGGAGCGCATGCACGCTGCCACGTACTACTACCACCAGTAGTGTCTATTAGCAGATGAAATGAGGTGCACTAGTTTTTTCTTAATCTAAACAAGTCAATAATTCAGCACAGTTTTGGTGGGCACGGCAAGTTTCCTTGGTGGGCATAGGCTTCGCAATTTTGCTCAGCGACCATCTATTGGTACCCGGGGTGGGATCCTCATGCTCTGGGATGATGACCACGTTGCTGTAACTGATGTGGTGACCACCACCTTCTGCCTTTCAGCGACAATACACATCAAGCACTCCGATGTCAGCTACCGAATCACCATTGTGTACGGGCCAACATCCTCCTCCCTCAAGGAGGATTTCTTCACGGAGCTGATTAGTCATAAGCCGCCGTGTGGGGAGCTCTGGCTAGCTCTTGGTGATTTCAACCAAATCTACCGCTCGAGGGATAAAAATAAGCGAAATGTCAACAGAAGACGAATCACCAGATTTCGGACAACATTACAGAGTTGTCATCTTAAAGAGATCCACCTTCAAAACAGATGCTTCACTTGGTCAAATGAGCGATCAAACCCGACATTATGCAAGCTAGACTCTTTCTTTTGCAACGCGGAGTGGGACATCCAGTTCGGCACGCATATTCTCCATGCGCTGTCCTCGTCGCTCTGTGACCATTGCCCGCTTTTGCTTGCTGATGACAAAGGTGTTGGAAATATGCCCTAGAGGCAATAATAAAAGCATTATTATTATATTTCTTTGTTCATGATAATTGTCTTTATTCATGCTATAACTGTATTATCCGGAAATCGTAATACACGTGTGAATACATAGACCATAATATGTCCCTAGTAAGCCTCTAGTTGACTAGCTCGTTGATCAACAGATAGTCATGATTTCCTGGCTATGGACATTGGATGTCATTGATAACGGGATCACATCATTAGGAGAATGATGTGATGGACAAGACCCAATCCTAAGCATAGCACAAAGATCGTGTAGTTCGTTTGCTAGAGCTTTTCCAATGTCAAGTATCTTTTCCTTTGACCATGAGATCGTGTAACTCCCGGATACCGTAGGAGTGCCTTGGGTGTATCAAACGTCACAACGTAACTGGGTGACTATAAAGGTGCATTACAGGTATCTCCGAAAGTGTCTGTTGGGTTGACACGGATCGAGACTGGGATTTGTCACTCTGGATAACGGAGAGGTATCACTGGGCCCACTCGGTAATGCATCATCATTATGAGCTCAAGGTGACCAAGTGGTTGATCACGGGATCATGCATTACGGTACGAGTAAAGTGACTTGCCGGTAACGAGATTGAACAAGGTATTGGGATACCGACGATCGAGTCTCGGGCAAGTAACATACCGATTGACAAAGGGAATTGTATACGGGGTTGATTAATCCTCGACATCGTGGTTCATCCGATGAGATCATCGTGGAGCATGTGGGAGCCATCATGGGTATCCAGATCCCGCTGTTGGTTATTGACCGGAGAGTCGTCTCGGTCATGTCTGCTTGTCTCCTGAACCCGTAGGGTCTACACACTTAAGGTTCGGTGACGCTAGGGTTATGAAGATATGTATATGCAGTAATCCGAATGTTGTTTGGAGTCCCGGATGAGATCCCGGACGTCACGAGGAGTTCCGGAATGGTCCGGAGGTAAAGAATTATATATAGGAAGTGCTGTTTCGGCCATCGGGACAAGTTTCGGGGTTATCGGTATTGTACCAGGACCACCGGAGGGGTCCCGGGGGCCCACCGGGTGGGGCCACCTGTCCCGGGGGGCCACATGGGCTGTAGGGGTGCGCCTTGGCCTATATGGGCCAAGGGCACCAGCCCTACTAGGCCCATGCGCCTAGGGTTTCCACCACGGAGGAGTCCAAGTGGTGGAAGGCACCCCGAGGTGCCTTGGGGGGGAGGGAAACCCTCCCCTGGCCGCCGCACCTAGGAGATTAGATCTCCTAGGCTGCGCACCCCCCCCTTGGACCTCCTATATATAGTTGAGGAGAGAGGGAGGATTTCATACCTCAGCCTTTGGTGCTTCCTCTCTCCCCGTTACGTCTCTCTCTCGTAGTATAGGCGAAGCCCTGCTACTGTGACGCCCTGCATCCACCACCACGCCGTCGTGCTGCTGGATCTTCATCAACCTCTCTTCCCCCCTTGCTGGATCAAGAAAGGAGGAGACGTCATCCGTTCCGTACGTGTGTTGAACGCGGAGGCACCGTCCGTTCGGTGCTAAGATCATCGGTGATTTGAATCACGTCGTGTTCGACTACATCATCCCCGTTCTTTGAACGCTTCCGCTCGCGATCTACAAGGTACGTAGATGCATCTAATCACTCGTTGCTAGATGAACTCCTAGATGGATCTTGGTGAAACGAGTAGGAAAAATTTTGTTTTCTGCAACGTTCTCCAACAGTGGCATCATGAGCTAGGTCTATGCGTAGTTCTCTTGCACGAGTAGAACACAAAGTAGTTGTGGGCGTTGATTTTGTTCAATATGCTTGCCGTTACTAGTCTTATCTTGATTCGGCGGCATCGTGGGATGAAGCGGCCCGGACCGACCTTACACGTACTCTTACGTGAGACAGGTTCCACCGACTGACATGCACTAGTTGCATAAGGTGGCTAGCGGGTGTCTGTCTCTCCTACTTTAGTCGGATCGGATTCGATGAAAAGGGTCCTTATGAAGGGTAAATAGCAATTGGCATATCACGTTGTGGTCATTGCGTAGGTAAGAAACGTTCTTGCTAGAAACCCATAGCAGCCACGTAAAACATGCAAACAACAATTAGAGGACGTCTAACTTGTTTTTGCAGGGTATGCTATGTGATGTGATATGGCCAAAAGGATGTGATGAATGATATATGTGATGTATGAGATCGATCATGTTCTTGTACAAGGAATCACGACTTATATGTCGATGAGTATGACGATCTACAAGGATGATCATGGAGCCCCAAGATGGAGATCAAAGGAGCTGTGTGATATTGGCCATATCATGTCACTATTATTATTTGATTACATGTGATGTTTATCATGTTTTGCATCTTGTTTACTTAAAACGACGGTAGTAAATAAGATGATCCCTTACAACAATTTCAAGAAGTGTTCTCCCCTAACTGTGCACCGTTGCTACAGTTCGTCGCTTCGAAGCACCACGTGTTAATCGGGTGTGATAGATCCTCTCGTTCACATACAACGGGTGTAAGAAGTTTTACACATGCAAAAACACTTAGGGTTAACTTGACGAGCCTAAGCATGTGAAGACATGGCCTCGGAACACAGAGACCGAAAGGTCGAACACGAGTCGTATGGAAGATACGATCAACATGGAGATGTTCACCGACGATGACTAGTCCGTCTCACGTGTTAATCGGACATGGATTAGTTGACTTGGATCGTGTAACACTTAGATGACTAGAGGGATGTCTAATCTGAGTGGGAGTTCATTAATAATTTGATTAGATGAACTTAATTATCATGAACTTAGTCTAAAATCTTTACAATATGACCTGTAGATCAAATGGCCAACGTTGTATTCAATTTCAACGCGTTCCTAGAGAAAACCAAGCTGAAAGACGATGGCAGCAACTATACGGACTGGGTCCGGAACCTGAGGATCATCCTCATAGCTGCCAAGAAAGATTATGTCCTACAAGCACCGCTAGGTGATCCACCCGTCCCACAAAACCAAGACGCTATGAACGCTTGGCAGACACGTACTGATGACTACTCCCTCGTTCAGTGCGGCATGCTTTACAGCTTAGAACCGGGGCTCCAAAAGCGTTTTGAGAGACATGGAGCATATGAGATGTTCGAAGAGCTAAAAATGGTTTTTCAAGCTCATGCCCGGATCGAGAGATATGAAGTCTCCGATAAGTTCTTTAGCTGTAAGATGGAGGAAAATAGTTCTGTCAGTGAGCACATACTCACTATGTCTGGGTTACATAACCGCTTGACTCAGCTGGGAGTTAATCTCCCGGATGACGCGGTCATTGACAGAATCCTCCAGTCGCTTCCACCAAGCTACAAGAGCTTTGTGATGAACTTCAATATGCAGGGGATGGTAAAGACCATTCCTGAAGTATTTGCAATGCTGAAATCAGCAGAGGTAGAAGTCAAGAAGGAACATCAAGTGTTGATGATGAATAAAACCACTAAGTTCAAAAAGGGCAAGGGTAAAAAGAACTTCAAGAAGGATGGCAAGGAAGTTGCTGCGCCCGGCAAGCAAGCTGTCGGGAAGAAGTCAAAGAATGGACCCAAGCCTGAGACAGAGTGCTTTTATTGCAAAGGGAAGGGTCACTAGAAGCGGAACTGTCCCAAATACTTAGCGGATAAGAAGGCCGGCAACACCAAAGGTATATTTGATATACATGTGATTGATGTGTACCTTACCAGTACTCGTAGTAACTCCTGGGTATTTGATACCGGTGCCGTTGCTCATATTTGTAACTCACCGCAGGAGCTGCGGAATAAACGAAAACTGGAAAAGGACGAGGTGACGATGCGCGTCGGGAATGGTTCCAAGGTTGATGTGATCGCCGTCGGCACGCTACCTCTACATTTACCTACGGGATTAGTGATAAACCTCAATAATTGTTATTTAGTGCCTATATTGAGCATGAACATTATATCAGGATCTCGTTTAATACGAGATGGCTACTCATTTAAATCCGAGAATAATGGTTGTTCTATTTATATGAGAGATATGTTTTATGGTCATGCTCCGATAGTCAATGGTTTATTCTTAATGAATCTCGAGCGTATTACTACACATGTTCATAGTGTGAGTACCAAAAGATGTAAGGTTGATAATGATAGTCCCACATACTTGTGGCACTGCCGCCTTGGTCACATAGGTGTCAAACGCATGAAGAAGCTCCATGCAGATGGACTTTTAGAGTCTCTTGATTATGAATCATTTGACACGTGCGAACCATGCCTCATGGGAAAAATGACCAAGACTCCGTTCTCAGGAACAATGGAGCGAGCAACCAACTTATTGGAAATCATACATACTGATGTGTGCGGTCCAATGAGTGTTGAGGCTCGCAGTGGCTATCGTTATGTTCTCACCCTCACTGATGACTTGAGTAGATATGGATATGTCTACTTAATGAAACACAAGTCGGAAACCTTTGAAAAGTTCAAGGAATTTCAGAGTGAAGTTGAGAATCAATGTGACAGGAAAATCAAGTTTCTACGATCAGATCGTGGAGGAGAATACTTGAGTCACGAATTTGGCACACACTTAAGAAAATGTGGAATAGTTTCACAACTCACGCCGCCTGGAACACCTCAGCATAATGGTGTGTCCGAACGTCGTAATCGCACTCTATTAGATATGGTGCGATCTATGATGTCTCTTACCGATTTACCGCTATCTTTTTGGGGCTATGCTTTAGAGACTGCCGCATTCACTTTAAATAGGGCTCCGTCGAAATCCTTTGAGACGACACCGTATGAATTATGGTTTGGGAAGAAACCTAAGCTGTCGTTTCTAAAAGTTTGGGGATGCGATGCTTATGTCAGGAAACTTCAACCTGAAAAGCTCGAACCCAAGTTGGAAAAATGCGTCTTCATAGGATACCCTAAAGAAACTTATGGGTATACCTTCTACCTCAGATCCGAAGGCAAGATCTTTGTTGCCAAGAATGGATCCTTTCTGGAGAAAGAGTTTCTCTCGAAAGAAGTAAGTGGGAGGAAAGTAGAACTTGATGAAGTATTACCTCTTGAACCGGAAAATGGCGCAACTCAAGAAAATGTTCCTGAGGAGCCTGCACCGACTAGAGAGGAAGTTATTGATGATGATCAAGATACTTCTGATCAAGCTCCTACTGAAATTCGAAGGTCCACAAGGACACGTTCCGCACCAGAGTGGTACGGCAACCCTGTCTTGGAAATCATGTTGTTAGACAACAGTGAACCTTCGAACTATGAAGAAGCGATGGCGGGACCGGATTCCGACAAATGGCTAGAAGCCATGAAATCCGAGATAGGATCCATGTATGAAAACGAAGTATGGACTTTGACTGACTTGCCCATTGAACGGAGAGCCATAGAAAATAAATGGATCTTTAAGAAGAAGACAGACGCGGATGGTAATGTGACCATCTATAAAGCTAGGCTTGTCGCTAAGGGTTATCGACAAGTTCAAGGGGTTGACTACGATGAGACTTTCTCACCGGTAGCGAAGCTGAAGTCCGTCCGAATCATGTTAGCGATTGCCGCATTCTATGATTATGAGATATGGCAAATGGACGTCAAAACGGCATTCCTTAATGGTTTCCTTAAGGAAGAGTTGTATATGATGCAGCCGGAAGGTTTTGTCGATCCTAAGAATGCTAACAAGGTGTGCAAGCTCCAACGCTCGATTTATGGGCTGGTGCAAGCATCTCGGAGTTGGAACATTCACTTTGATGAGATGATCAAAGCGTTTGGGTTTACACAGACTTATGGAGAAGCCTGCGTTTACAAGAAAGTGAGTGGGAGCTCTGTAGCATTTCTCATATTATATGTAGATGACATACTTTTGATGGGAAATAATATAGAACTCTTGGACAGCATCAAGGCCTACTTGAATAAGAGTTTTTCAATGAAGGACCTTGGAGAAGCTGCTTATATATTAGGCATCAAGATCTATAGAGATAGATCAAGACGCCTCATAGGTCTTTCACAAAGCACATACCTTGATAACATTTTGAAGAAATTCAAAATGGATCAGTCCAAGAAAGGGTTCTTGCCTGTTTTGCAAGGTATGAAATTGAGCTCAGCTCAATGTCCGATCACGGCAGAAGATATAGAAGAGATGAGCGTCATCCCCTATGCATCAGCCATAGGTTCTATTATGTATGCCATGCTGTGTACCAGACCTGATGTAAACCTTGCCGTAAGTTTGGTAGGAAGGTACCAAAGTAATCCCGGCAAGGAACACTGGACAACGGTCAAGAATATCCTGAAGTACCTGAAAAGGACAAAGGACATGTTTCTCGTTTATGGAGGTGACGAAGAGCTCGTCGTAAAGGGTTACGTCAATGCTAGCTTCGACACAGATCTGGATGACTCTAAGTCACAAACCGGATACGTGTATATGTTGAGTGGTGGAGCAGTGAGCTGGTGCAGCTGCAAACAGAGCGTCGTGGCGGGATCTACATGTGAAGCGGAGTACATGGCAGCCTCAGAGGCAGCACATGAAGCAATGCACATCAAGCGTCGCTTCAACTCCATTCGTGAAAATGTTCAAAATGGAGACATAGAGATTTGTAAAGTACATACGGACCTGAATGTAGCAGATCCGTTGACTAAACCTCTCCCTGGGGCAAAACATGATCAACACCAAAATTCCATGGGTGTTCGATTCATCACAATGTAACTAGATTATTGACTCTAGTGCAAGTGGGAGACTGTTGGAAATATGCCCTAGAGGCAATAATAAAAGCATTATTATTATATTTCTTTGTTCATGATAATTGTCTTTATTCATGCTATAACTGTATTATCCGGAAATCGTAATACACGTGTGAATACATAGACCATAATATGTCCCTAGTAAGCCTCTAGTTGACTAGCTCGTTGATCAACAGATAGTCATGATTTCCTGGCTATGGACATTGGATGTCATTGATAACGGGATCACATCATTAGGAGAATGATGTGATGGACAAGACCCAATCCTAAGCATAGCACAAAGATCGTGTAGTTCGTTTGCTAGAGCTTTTCCAATGTCAAGTATCTTTTCCTTTGACCATGAGATCGTGTAACTCCCGGATACCGTAGGAGTGCCTTGGGTGTATCAAACGTCACAACGTAACTGGGTGACTATAAAGGTGCATTACAGGTATCTCCGAAAGTGTCTGTTGGGTTGACACGGATCGAGACTGGGATTTGTCACTCTGGATAACGGAGAGGTATCACTGGGCCCACTCGGTAATGCATCATCATTATGAGCTCAAGGTGACCAAGTGGTTGATCACGGGATCATGCATTACGGTACGAGTAAAGTGACTTGCCGGTAACGAGATTGAACAAGGTATTGGGATACCGACGATCGAGTCTCGGGCAAGTAACATACCGATTGACAAAGGGAATTGTATACGGGGTTGATTAATCCTCGACATCGTGGTTCATCCGATGAGATCATCGTGGAGCATGTGGGAGCCATCATGGGTATCCAGATCCTGCTGTTGGTTATTGACCGGAGAGTCGTCTCGGTCATGTCTGCTTGTCTCCCGAACCCGCAGGGTCTACACACTTAAGGTTCGGTGACGCTAGGGTTATGAAGATATGATGCAGTAACCCGAATGTTGTTCGGAGTCTAGGATGAGATCCCGGACGTCACGAGGAGTTCCGGAATGGTCCGAAGGTAAAGAATTATATATAGGAAGTGCTGTTTCGGCCATCGGGACAAGTTTCGGGGTTATCGGTATTGTACCAGGACCACCGGAGGGGTCCCGGGGGCCCACCGGGTGGGGCCACCTATCCCGGGGGGCCACATGGGCTATAGGGGTGCGCCTTGGCCTATATGGGCCAAGGGCACCAGCCCTACTAGGCCCATGCGCCTAGGGTTTCCACCACGGAGGAGTCCAAGTGGTGGAAGGCACCCCGAGGTGCCTTGGGGGGGAGGGAAACCCTCCCCTGGCCGCCGCACCTAGGAGATTAGATCTCCTAGGCTGCGCACCCCCCCCTTGGACCTCCTATATATAGTTGAGGAGAGAGGGAGGATTTCATACCTCAGCCTTTGGTGCTTCCTCTCTCCCCGTTACGTCTCTCTCTCGTAGTATAGGCGAAGCCCTGCTACTGTGACGCCCTGCATCCACCACCACGCCGTCGTGCTGCTGGATCTTCATCAACCTCTCTTCCCCCCTTGCTGGATCAAGAAAGGAGGAGACGTCATCCGTTCCGTACGTGTGTTGAACGCGGAGGCACCGTCCGTTCGGTGCTAAGATCATCGGTGATTTGAATCACGTCGTGTTCGACTACATCATCCCCGTTCTTTGAACGCTTCCGCTCGCGATCTACAAGGTACGTAGATGCATCTAATCACTCATTGCTAGATGAACTCCTAGATGGATCTTGGTGAAACGAGTAGGAAAATTTTTGTTTTCTGCAACGTTCTCCAACAAAAGGACCACGGAGGCCTCGTGCCTTCAAATTTGAAAATTTTTGGGCCGCCCTTCCAGGATTCCAGGATGTTGTTTCAGAGGCTTGGAATGAACAGACTGTGCACACTGAGCCCTTCCATGTGTTGCACCACAAATTGAAAATAACTGGAGATCGCCTCTCTGCCTGGAGTAAGGGGTTGTTCTCTAGGGCAAAGTTACTCCACCATGCGGCTCTTCTCGTCATCCTGCGTCTGGACATTGCACAGGAGTCCAGGCAGCTCTCTACCATGGAGGCGGACCTTCGGTCCAGGCTCAAAAGGAGAATCATTGGGTTTGCGGTGCTTGAGCGTGCTCGCAAAAAGCAATGTGCTAGGCTATGCCACCTCAGAGAAGGGGACGCAAATACCAAATTTTTTCATCGGCGGGTCAATGCCAGGAGGAGAAAGAATCATATTCATCGGCTCAAACACAATGACGGCTGGGTCGCAGATCATGAGCAAAAGGAGCAACTCGTACATGCGCACTTTTCTAGCGTCATGGAAAAGGGGGAGGCAAGATCCATAGACTTTAATTGGGCGGAGCTCGATTTGGAGACCCACAATTTGGCTTGCCTCGAGGACCCCATAACCGAGGATGAGGTGCGGGACGCCATTAACCAAATGCCTGGGGACAAGGCTCCCGGGCCGGATGGGTTTACTGGTCTCTTCTTTAAAAAATGTTGGAGTACCATCAAGGTGGACGTCATGAGGGTGGTCTCCTCCTTTGCCAATCTGCGCACAACTGGCCTTCATGGGCTCAACACTGCAAATGTTGTGCTCCTCCCGAAAAAAGAGGGGGCCGAGGATATTTCTGACTATCGCCCTATTAGTCTTATTCACGCCATTGCAAAGATTATTGCGAAAATATTGGCAATCCGCCTGGCCCCCCATATGCATAAGCTCATCTCAAATGCCCAGAGTGCCTTCATAAAGACGAGAAGTATCCATGACAATTTCATGTATGTTCGCAATCTTGCGCGACGCCTCCACATGCAGAAAACTCCGTCCCTCCTGTTCAAGCTCGATATTCGGAAGGCTTTTGACTCTGTCAAATGGGAGTATATCTTGGACGTTCTTCAGAGGCTTGGGTTCCCGCCCATGTTTCGCAACTGGATCGCCGCCCTATTGTGCTCCTCGTCCTCGCGCATCCTTTTGAATGGTGTGCCAAGCAAGCCCATCCCTCATGGCCGCGGCTTCAGACAAGGGGACCCGGTCTCCCCCTTGCTTTTTGTCATTGCCATGGACCCGCTGCACAAGATTCTTGAGCTAGCATCGAGAAAAGGGCTCTTTCACAAGATCCGTGGGCGTGGCGTGGCTGTTAGGACTTCCCTATACGCAGATGATGCAGCAGTCTTTATGGCCCCAATCAAGAAAGACATTGACAACCTAGCCACCATTCTGCATCTTTTCGGCAATGTCACCGGCCTTGTCACAAACTTCCAGAAGAGCTCAGTGGTTCCCATTCGGTGCGGACAACTCAACTTGACATGCATCCTTCAGGCCCTTCCTGCGTCACGGGCTTCATTCCCAATGAAATACTTGGGGCTTCCTCTCTCGGTGTGGAAGCTTAGAAAGGTCGACTACCAGTACCTAGAGGACAAAGCGGCCGCTAAGTTGACCACTTGGGATGGCCAAAATATCACTGCCATTGGTCGGTGTGCCCTTGTGAAGTCGGTGCTGTCTTCGCAGCTCGTCTTCTCCATCACGCCGCTCATTGTGCCAACGTCCACTCTACACAACATAAACAAGCTCGAAAGAGCCTTTCTCTGGGAGGGCACGGACAAGACCACTGGTGCAAAATGCAAGGTTAATTGGGATGCGGTGTGCCGGCCAAAGGATCTTGGTGGCCTTGGCATACTTAACACGGAGAAATTTGCTCGGGCTCTTCGCTTGCGCTGGTTATGGTTTGAATGGAAAGAGCCCACCAAGCTTTGGGTGGGCATGGGAAACCCGTGCAACACGATGGACTACTCCTTGTTTTATGCCTCCACGTCAATCTTTGTTGGAAATGGAGCAAGGACGCCTTTTTGGGATGCGCCATGGGTGAATGATCGCAAGCCTAGGGACATTGCACCACTAATTTATGAGGCGTCCACAAGGAAAAATTGGAAGGTGCGCGAAGCTCTCAGCAACGATGCGTGGGTCTCGAGAATACGCATCCCAGACTCTTTTTCGCTGAATCACTTACGTCAGTTTGTCACCCTCTGGACAACGCTTCATGGCTTCCATCTCGAGGAGGATGCCGAAGATGATATTGTATGGAAGCACACCGCTAGCGGGCAATACACGGCCGAGTCAGCATACAAAGCGCAATTCCTTGGCACAATCAAATCCCCTATGGAGCACACTGTGTGGAGGGCTTGGGCTCCCCCCAAAGTCAAGTTCTTCGCTTGGCTGGCTATTCAAAACAGAATTTGGACGGCAGACAGATTGGAGAAGCGCGGATGGCCAAACTGTGGCCTTTGTACACTTTGCAAGCAGAAGCAAGAGTCTGTTGACCACCTTTTCTACAAATGCCACTTCTCTATCCGCCTATGGGGATTAGTCAAGGAGTGGCTGCAACTGGTGAGCATTGATACTTCCTCATGGCACCTCTCAGGCAACATCGAAGAGTGGTGGGTGGGCCTCTCCGACACATCTATCCCCAACAGGAAGGCGATGGCCTCGCTCACCATGCTAGTCGCCTGGACCATTTGGAACGAGAGGAATGCGCGAGTGTTCCGTCAGAAGAGTGCTCCGCCGACGGTTCTACTCGCCAACATTAAGAAGGAGGCCACGCTTTGGGTATCAGCGGGTGCAAGCAAGTTGGGATACTTGATGACGCGAGAGTAGTTGATCACCTTTATTTCGGGTGTTGCGGCGCTGTCAGTGTTGTAACACGAACATAAACTCTATTCCTCTTATTTAATGAATGAGGCAAATCTTTTGCCTCTCTTCAAAAAAAAAAAAATTCAGCACAGTGCTTGCTATCTATTCCTCCCCTTAACCTGAAGCTGATTATTCCTTCACGTGGACTCATGATGCACCATCGCTGCCTGCGTCGCTGGCTTGCCCCAGCTCAACAGTTGTTTGGTACTCCTGATTTCACTGCTCACCACATTATTGTTATCGGCACATGTTTTTCACTCTGGATCTTGGCCCGATTGTTCCAGACAAAGTTTATGTGCAGCGTCGCGGCAGTACACCATCTTGTGATCCCGGCAGAGACACGTCTCCCTATACTATGCAGAGTTGGATTGATTCATGGCACGGTCGATCTGGTAGGCAGTTTTTCCCCATTTGTATGCATGGATAGAAAAAGGACATACAGTATACTACTCCTAGAACGCATCGTTCAAGAAAAGACAAGAGGCAAGAGCACACGCACCGTGCTACTTCTCCTTTGACCATGTGATGCTAATGTTGTTGGAAATATGCCCTAGAGGCAATAATAAAAGGATTATTATTATATTTCCTTGTTCATGATAATTGTCTTTTATTCATGCTATAATTGTGTTATCCAGAAATCGTAATACATGTGTGAATACATAGACACCAACATGTCCCTAGTAAGCCTCTAGTTGACTAGCTCGTTGATCAACAGATAGTCATGGTTTCCTGACTATGGACATTGGATGTCATTGATAACGAGATCACATCATTAGGAGAATGATGTGATGGACAAGACCCAATCCTAAACATAGCACAAGATCGTATAGTTCGTTTGCTAGAGTTTTTCCAATGTCAAGTATCTTTTCCTTAGACCATGAGATCATGTAACTCCCGGATACCATAGGAGTGCTTTGGGTGTACCAAACGTCACAACGTAACTGGGTGACTATAAGGGTATACTACGGGTATCTCCGAAAGTATCTGTTGGGTTGACACGGATCAAGACTGGGATTTGTCACTCCATATGACGGAGAGGTATCTCTGGGCCCACTCGGTAATGCATCATCATAATGAGCTCAAAGTGACCAAGTGTCTGGTCACGGGATCATGCATTACGGTACAAGTAAAGTGACTTGCCGGTAACGAGATTGAACGAGGTATTGGGATACCGATGATCGAATCTCGGGCAAGTAACGTATCGATTGACAAAGGGAATTGTATACGGGGTTGCTTGAATCCTCGACATCGTGGTTCATCCGATGAGATCATCGAGGAGCATGTGGGAGCCAACATGGGTATCCAGATCCCGCTGTTGGTTATTGACCGGAGAGTCATCTCGGTCATGTCTACATGTCTCCCGAACCCGTAGGGTCTACACACTTAAGGTTCAGTGACGCTAGGGTTGTAGAGATATGAGTATGTAGTAACCCGAAAGTTGTTCGGAGTCCTGGATGAGATCCCGGACGTCACGAGGAGTTCCGGAATGGTTCGGAAGTGAAGAATTATATATAGGAAGTGCAGTTTCGGCCAGTGGGAGAGTTTCGGGGGTCAGCGGTATTGTACCGGGACCACCGGAAGGGTCCCGGGGGTCCACCAGGTGGGGCCACCCATTCCGGAGGGCCTCATGGGCTGAAGTGGGGAGGGAACCAGCCCATAGTGGGCTGGTGCCCCCCCCTTGGGCCCCCCATGCGCCTAGGGTTGGGAACCCTAGGGGAGGGGGCGCCTCCACTTGCCTTGGGGGGCACTCCACCCCCTTGGCCGCCGCCCCCCTAGGAGATCCCATCTCCTAGGGCCGGTGCACCCCCTAGGGGGCCTATATAAAAGGGGGGGAGGGAGGGCAGCCGCATCTGAAGCCTTGGCGCCTCCCTCTCCCCTGTTACACCTCTCCCTCTCGTAGAAGCTCGGCGAAGCCCTGCTGCGATCACTGCTGCATCCACCATCACGCCGTCGTGCTGCTGGATCTCCGTCAACCTCTCCTCTCCCCTTGCTGGATCAAGAAGGAGGAGACGTCATCCGCTCTGTACGTGTGTTGAACGCGGAGGTGCCGTCCGTTCGGCACTTGGTCATCGGTGATTTGTATCACGGCGAGTACGACTCCATCATCCCCGTTCTCTTGAATGCTTCCGCTCGCGATCTACAAGGGTATGTAGATGCACTCCCCTCTCGTTGCTAGATGACTCCATAGATAGATCTTGGTGAAACATAGAGAATTTTTTTTGTTTTCTGCAACGTTCACCAACAGTGGCATCATGAGCTAGGTCTATGCGTAGTTACTATGCACAAGTAGAACACAAAGTAGTTGTGGGCGTCGATATTGACAATTTGCTTGCCGTTACTAGTCTTATCTTGATTCGGCGGCATCGTGGGATGAAGCGGCCCGGACCAACCTTACACGTACGCTTACGTGAGACCGGTTCCACCGACTGACATGCACTAGTTGCATAAGGTGGCTGGCGGGTGTCTGTCTCTCCCACTTTAGTCGGATCGGATTCGATGAACAGGGTCCTTATGAAGGGTAAATAGAAATTGGCAATTCACGTTGTGGTTTTGGTGTAGGTAAGAAAACGTTCTTGCTAGAACCCTATTGCAGCCACGTAAAAACTTGCAACAACAATTAGAGGACGTCTAACTTGTTTTTGCAGCAAGTGTTTTGTGATGTGATATGGCCAAAGTTGTGATGAATGATGAATGATATATATGTGATGTATGAGATCATGTTCTTGTAATAGGAATCACGACTTGCATGTCAATGAGTATGACAACCGGCAGGAGCCATAGGAGTTGTCTTTATTTTTTGTATGACCTGCGTGTCATTGAGAAACGCCATGTAAATTACTTTACTTTATTGCTAAACATGTTAGCCATAGTAGTAGAAGTAATAGTTGGCGAGCAACTTCATGGAGACACGATGATGAAGATCATGATGATGGAGATCATGGCGTCATGCCGGTGACAAGATGATCATGGAGCCCCAAGATGGAGATCAAAGGAAGCTATATGATACTGGCCATATCATGTCACTATTATTTGATTGAATGTGATGTTTATCATGTTTTTGCATCTTGTTTACTTAGAACGACGGTAGTAAATAAGATGATCCCTCATAATAATTTCAAGAAAGTGTTCCCCCTAACTGTGCACCGTTGCAATAGTTCGTTGTTTCGAAGCACCACGTGATGATCGGGTGTGATAGATTCCAACGTTCACATACAATGGGTGTAAGACAGATTTACACATGCAAACACTTAGGTTGACTTGACAAGCCTAGCATGTACAGACATGGCCTCGAAACACAGAAGACCGAAAGGTCGAGCATGAGTCGTATAGAAGATACGATCAACATGAAGATGTTCACCGATGTTGACTAGTCCGTCTCACGTGATGATCGGACACGGCCTAGTTAACTCGGATAATGTTATACTTAGATGACTGGAGGGATGTCTATCTGAGTGAGAGTTCATTGAATAATTTGATTAGATGAACTTAATTATCATGAACTTAGTCTAAAATCTTTACAACATGTATTGTAGATCAAATGGCCAACGTTGTCCTCAACTTCAACGTGTTCCTAGAGAAAACCAAGCTGAAAGACGATGACAGCAACTATACGGACTGGGTCCGGAACCTGAGGATCATCCTCATAGCTGCCAAGAAAGATTATGTCCTACAAGCACCGCTAGGTGAAGCACCTGCTCTCCCTGCAGAACAAGACGTTATGAACGCTTGGCAGACACGTCCTGATGATTACTCCCTCGTTCAGTGCGGCATGCTTTACAGCTTAGAACTGGGGCTCCAAAAGCGTTTTGAGAGACACGGAGCATATGAGATGTTCGAAGAGCTGAAAATGGTTTTTCAAGCTCATGCCCGGGTCAAGAGATATGAAGTCTCCGACAAGTTCTTCAGCTGTAAGATGGAGGAAAACAATTCTGTCAGTGAGCACATACTCACTATGGCTGGGTTACATAACCGCTTGACTCAGCTGGGAGTTAATCTCCCGGATGACGCGGTCATTGACAGAATCCTTCAGTCGCTTCCACCGAGCTACTAGATCTTTGTGATGAACTTCAATATGCAGGGGATGGAAAAGACCATTCCTGAAGTATTTGCAATGCTGAAATCAGCAGAGGTAGAAGTCAAAAAGGAACATCAAGTGTTGATGGTGAATAAAACCACTAAGTTCAAGAAAGGCAAGGGTAAGAAGAACTTCAAGAAGGACGGCAAGGGAGTTGCCGCGCCCGGTAAGCAAGCTGCCGGGAAGAAGCCAAAGAATGGACCCAAGCCCGAGACTGAGTGCTTTATTGCAAGGGAAGTGGTCACTGGAAGCGGAACTGCCCCAAATACTTAGCGGACAAGAAGGCCGGCATCACGAAAGGTATATGTGATATACATGTAATTGATGTGTACCTTACCAGTACTCATAGTAGCTCCTGGGTATTTGATACCGGTGCAGTTGCTCACATTTGTAACTCAAAGCAGGAGCTGCGGAATAAGCGGAGACTGGCGAAGGACGAGGTGACGATGCGCGTCGGGAATGTTTCCAAGGTCGATGTGATCGCCGTCGGCACGCTACCTCTACATTTACCTACGGGATTAGTTTTAAACCTCAATAATTGTTATTTAGTGCCAGCTTTGAGCATGAACATTGTATCAGGATCTCGTTTAATTCGAGATGGCTACTCATTTAAATCCGAGAATAATGGTTGTTCTATTTATATGAGAGATATGTTTTATGGTCATGCTCTGATGGTGAATGGTTTATTCTTAATGAATCTCGAGCGTAATGCTACACATATTCATAGTGTGAATACCAAAAGATATAAGGTTGATAATGATAGTCCCACATACTTGTGGCACTGCCGCCTTGGTCACATAGGTGTCAAACGCATGAAGAAGCTCCATGCAGATGGACTTTTAGAGTCTCTTGATTACGAATCATTTGACACGTGCGAACCATGCCTCATGGGTAAAATGACCAAGACTCCGTTCTCAGGAACAATGGAGCAAGCAACCAACTTATTGGAAATCATACATACTGATGTGTGCGGTCCAATGAGTGTTGAGGCTCGCGGTGGCTATCGTTATGTTCTCACCCTCACTGATGACTTGAGTAGATATGGGTATGTCTATTTAATGAAACACAAGTCTGAGACCTTTGAAAAGTTCAAGGAATTTCAGAGTGAGGTTGAGAATCAACGTGACAGGAAAATCAAGTTCTTGCGATCAGATCGTGGGGGAGAATACTTGAGTCACGAATTTGGCACACACTTAAGAAAATGTGGAATAGTTTCACAACTCACGCCGCCTGGAACACCTCAGCGTAATGGTGTGTCCGAACGTCGTAATCACACTCTATTAGATATGGTGCGATCTATGATGTCTCTTACCGATTTACCGCTATCATTTTGGGGCTATGCTTTAGAGACTGCCGCATTCACTTTAAATAGGGCTCCGTCGAAATCCATTGAGACGACACCGTATGAATTATGGTTTGGGAAGAAACCTAAGCTGTCGTTTCTAAAAGTTTGGGGATGCGATGCTTATGTCAAGAAACTTCAACCTGAAAAGCTCGAACCCAAGTCGGAAAAATGCGTCTTCATAGGATACCCTAAAGAAACTATTGGGTATACCTTCTACCACAGATCCGAAGGCAAGATCTTTGTTTCCAAGAATGGATCCTTTCTAGAGAAAGAGTTTCTCTCGAAAGAAGTAAGTGGGAGGAAAGTAGAACTTGATGAAGTATTACCTCTTGAACCGGAAAGTGGCGCAACTCAAGAAAATGTTCCTGAGGTGCCTGGACCGACTAGAGAGGAAGTTAATGATGATGATCATGAAACTTCAGATCAAGTTGCTACTGAACTTCGTAGGTCCACAAGGACACGTTCCGCACTAGAGTGGTACGGCAACCCTGTCTTGGAAATCATGTTGTTAGAAAACGGTGAACCTTCAAACTATGAAGAAGCGATGGCGGGCCCGGATTCCGACAAATGGCTGGAAGCCATGAAATACGAGATAGGATCCATGTATGAAAATGAAGTATGGACTTTGACTGACTTGCCCGTTGAGCGGCGAGCCATAGAAAATAAATGGATCTTTAAGAAGAAGACAGACGCAGATGGTAATGTGACCATCTATAAAGCTCGGCTTGTCGCTAAGGGTTATCGACAAGTTCAAGGGGTTGACTACGATGAGACTTTCTCACCCGTAGCGAAGCTGAAGTCCGTCCGAATCATGTTTGCAATTGCCGCATTCTATGATTATGAGATATGGCAAATGGACGTCAAAATGGCATTCCTTAATGGTTTCCTTAAGGAAGAATTGTATATGATGCAGCCGAAAGGTTTTGTCGATCCTAAGAATGCTGACAAGGTGTGCAAGCTCCAATGCTCGATTTATGGGTTGGTGCAAGCATCTCGGAGTTGGAACATTCGCTTTGATGAGATGATCAAAGCATTTGGGTTTATGCAGACTTATGGAGAAGCCTGCGTTTACAAGAAAGTGAGTGGGAGCTCTGTAGCATTTCTCATATTATATGTAGATGACATACTTTTGATGGGAAATGATATAGAACTTTTGGACAGCATTAAGGCCTACTTGATTAAGAGTTTTTCAATGAAGGACCTTGGATAAGCTGCTTATATATTAGGCATCAAGATCTATAGAGATAGATCAAGATGCCTCATAGGTCTTTCACAAAGCACACACCTTGATAAGATATTGAAGAAGTTCAATATGGATCAGTCTAAGAAGGGGTTCTTGCCTGTGTTGCAAGGTGTGAAATTGAGCTCAGCTCAATGTCCGACCACGGTAGAAGATATAGAAGAGATGAGTGTCATCCCCTATGCCTCAGCCATAGGGTCTATTATGTATGCCATGTTGTGTACCAGACCTGATGTAAACCTTGCCGTAAGTTTGGTAGGTAGGTACCAAAGTAATCCCGGCAAGGAACACTAGATAGCTGTCAAGAATATCCTGAAGTACCTGAAAAGGACTAAGGACATGTTTCTCGTTTATGGAGGTGACGAAGAGCTCGTCATAAAGGGTTACGTCGACACTAGCTTCGACACAGATCTGGATGACTCTAAGTCACAAACCGGATACGTGTATATGTTGAATGGTGGAGTAGTAAGGTGGTTCAGCTGCAAGCAGAGCGTCGTGGCGGGATCTACATGTGAAGCGGAGTACATGGCAGCCTCAGAGGCAGCACATGAAGCAATTTGGGTGAAGGAGTTCATCACCGACCTAGGAGTCATAACCAATGCGTTGGGGCCAATCAAACTCTTTTGTGACAACACTGGAGCTATTGCACTTGCCAAGGAGCCCAGGTTTCACAAGAAGACCATGCACATCAAGCGTTGCTTCAACTCCATTCGTGAAAATGTTCAAGATGGAGACATAGATATTTGTAAAGTACATACGGATCTGAATGTCGCAGATCCGTTGACTAAACCTCTCCCTAGGGCAAAACATGATCAACACCAGAACTGTATGGGTGTTCGATTCATCACAATGTAACTAGATTATTGACTCTAGTGCAAGTGGGAGACTGTTGGAAATATGCCCTAGAGGCAATAATAAAAGGATTATTATTATATTTCCTTGTTCATGATAATCATCTTTTATTCATGCTATAATTGTGTTATCCGGAAATCGTAATACATGTGTGAATACATAGACACCAACATGTCCCTAGTAAGCCTCTAGTTGACTAGCTCGTTGATCAACATATAGTCATGGTTTCCTGACTATGGACATTGGATGTCATTGATAACGAGATCACATCATTAGGAGAATGATGTGATGGACAAGACCCAATCCTAAACATAGCACAAGATCGTATAGTTCGTTTGCTAGAGTTTTTCCAATGTCAAGTATCTTTTCCTTAGACCATGAGATCGTGTAACTCCCGGATACCGTAGGAGTGCTTTGGGTGTACCAAACGTCACAACGTAACTATAAAGGTATACTACGGGCATCTCCGAAAGTATCTGTTGGTTTGACACGGATCAAGACTAGGATTTTTCACTCCATATGACGGAGAGGTATCTCTGGGCCCACTCGGTAATGCATCATCATAATGAGCTCAAAGTGACCAAGTGTCTGGTCACGAGATCATGCATTACGGTACGAGTAAAGTGACTTGCCGGTAACGAGATTGAACGAGGTATTGGGATACCGACGATCGAATCTCGGGCAAGTAACGTACTGATTGACAAAGGTAGTTGTATACGGGGTTGCTTGAATCCTCGACATCGTGGTTCATCCGATGAGATCATCGAGGAGCATGTGGGAGCCAACATGGGTATCCAGATCCCGCAGTTGGTTATTGACCGGAGAGTCGTCTCGGTCATGTCTACATGTCTCCCGAACCCGTAGGGTCTACACACTTAAGGTTCGGTGACGCTAGGGTTGTAGAGATATGAGTATGCAGTAACCCGAAAGTTATTCGGAGTCCCGGATGAGATCCCGGACGTCACGAGGAGTTCCGGAATGGTCCGGAGGTGAAGAATTATATATAGGAAGTGCAGTTTTGGCCATCGGGAGAGTTTCGGGGGTCAGCGGTATTGTACCGGGACCACCGGAAGGGTCCCGGGGGTCCACCGGGTGGGGCCACCCATTCCGGAGGGCCTCATGGGCTGAAGTGGGGAGGGAACCAGACCATAGTGGGCTGGTGTGCCCCCCCTTGGGCCCCCCATGCGCCTAGGGTTGGGAACCCTAGGGGAGGGGGCGCCTCCACTTGCCTTGGGGGGCACTCCACCCCCTTGGCCGCCCCCCCCCTAGGAGATCCCATCTCCTAGGGCCGGCGCACCCCCTAGGGGGCCTATATAAAAGGGGGGAGGGAGGGCAGCCGCACCTGAAGCCTTGGCGCCTCCCTCTCCCCTGTTACACCTCTCCCTCTCGCAGAAGCTCGGCGAAGCCCTGCTGCAATCACTGCTGCATCCACCACCATGCCGTCGTGCTGCTGGATCTCCGTCAACCTCTCCTTCCCCCTTGCTGGATCAAGAAGGAGGAGACGTCATCCGCTCCGTACGTGTGTTGAACGCGGAGGTGCCGTCCATTCGGCACTTGGTCATCGGTGATTTGGATCACGACGAGTACGACTCCATCATCCCCGTTCTCTTGAACGCTTCCGCTCGCGATCTACAAGGGTATGTAGATGCACTCCCCTCTCATTGCTAGATGACTCCATATATATAGATCTTGGTTAAATGTAGAGATTTTTTTTTGTTTTCTGCAACGTTCACCAACAAATGTGCGACAAGAGGAGTACGAGGCAACGCTTGCGATTAGATGCCTTTGCGATGCGTCTCTATTGGCGCATTTCCGTCCGAGGAAACAAATCCCGTGCAATAACTACGAGGTGGAGGTGCCATGGCCACTGGTTGCCGCTACCTAAGTACATGTACAATGATTGATAATATAGTTTTATCTTAAATCTTACGTGTAATTTAGAAATTATAAAAAATATCTACAATGGGCCATTTCTTAGCTTTATCTTCAATGACTAGCTATTCCTAGAAACGTGGTGAGACATATTGTGCTAAAAAATCATCTCTTGTCTTCTCTTAAATAAGATAAGGCAATCCTTTTCTTATGAGTTCCCTCTCCTTCACCTCATCATTTATCCTACGTGGTACTCTTAAGATAGCACCATTGTACGTGCCGTAAAAACGCGCATGAGTTTCTGCAAAACCGTCTCATTTTGCCCGCTTTGACTTTTGACAGACGCCCCACTACTTTTCCACTTTATCCCTTTATTACCGGTAGCTTTCATACAGTACATCAGTCCAAAATATATAGCACTAGCATCCTTGCCGGAAGCTAGTGTGATATTTTGGCCAGTTTAACAAGAAACATTCATTTTGTCAAATACAGTAAGTAATGCGTGGATGAAACGATCTTACCGTGGATGGCTCTCCCCTCTCCCCTCCTCCCTCTAGCGACGGCGCCGCCGAGCTCGCCTTCTCCCCCCTCTCCTCTGACGCCTTCCCCCCGCTCCCCTCTGGCTTCGTCCCCCGCCCATCCCCCCGCCCCGTCGGCCTCGCCCCGCTCCATCCTTCCTGTTCCTCCCCCGCCCAATAGGTTTTGGGCGCTCGACTCTGTGGATTCGGGATCGGACTCTGATGCTCCCCCTCCCCTCCTTGTTCGGTGCTTGTGTGCGGTTTCCCTGTCGTCTCGGCTTCGGGTCGTTTCTCGTAGGTGTCGCCGTGCTCCTGCTATGTCTCCGGCACGGGGGCTCCTGGGCCCTGGCGGGGGTGGCGTGGTGGTGCCGGGCCCGCCCTCCCCCTCCCCTCTGGTGCCTTCTCCTGCTTGCGATTCGTCGGGGGTCTCACTGCTGCTTTCGTCATCGGTGACGGCAGCGTCGTCAACCCTAGATCTAGCGTTGGTGTCTGTGGAGGGCCCTGTCCCTAGGCCGCGGGCCCACGAGTCGCCTGCTGGGCCTGTTTGGCCTGGGGATGTTATCCCCCTGTGTTGCGTGTCTGATTTCCCCCTCCCTCTTCTGGTGCTTGGGCCGCAGTTGTCCCAGGCCCCCCCGCTCCCCTTCGGCCCTTCTTGGTGGCCCAAGCCTGGCTCGGTCCGGATATATATGGGTCCGGAAGGGTTCGGTTCCCCCATTTCTAGGGTTCCCTGCTTCCTCCTCTGACCTCCGCCGTCGCCGCTCCCCCATTCGCTTCTTCTCCAGATCTACTCCTCCCCCTCCCCTTTCCCTCTCGTTTGCGGCGGTGGTCTTGATGGACTGCTCGCGCGGGTCCTCCAGTGAGGCTGTCTCCGGCCAGAAGCGGAGGAGGGAGGGCTCAGGTGAGGCGGTGGCGGATCTGGAGTATGAGGTTGTGCTACGCTCCAGGCTCCAGGCGGCGCGTGCTCCGGCTGCTGGGTCGGCGTCGGCGATGGGTTGTTCCCCCTTGCTTGGATCTGGATCGATGGCGGATGATCCCTCGGTGCCTTTGGCCTGTGTGGCGGCGGTCTCTTCAGATCCTTGGGAGGTGGCGGCTGCGGCCAGCAGGGCTGGCTCCTCTGGTCCGATCCCACCGCCCCCTCCCCATGGTGCTGCGCCCCGGGGGGTGGTCCGCTGAGGGCTCTGGCGGCTCCTGGGGGGCATCGCGTTTCATGCCTCGTGGTGTGTCAGGGGTGCCGGCTCGTCGCCCCGGTGGTGGTGTTGCTGGTCGGGGTGGCGGTCCCGCATTTGGTCCTGCTGGTGATGTCATCCTTCCCCTCCTCCTCTTGGATCTTCGCGCGCTCCTTCCCAGTCCAATGTTGCCAATCCTACCCTCACCTGCTTCGTGTGCCATCGTCCTGGGCATTTCCAATCTCACTGCCAAACCCCCCCTTTTTGCCTTATCTGTAGGGAAGACGGGCACCTTACTGTTGATTGTCGCAATCGATCCAAACCACCAAGCTTTGTTCATTGCGGTCTTGGTCTCCCTGGTTGCTGCTTTTTCGCCTTAGATCGTGAGGTTTCGGATGTTGCTCCAATCCCAGCGCTCTCCAACTCTGGTATTATCTCTGTTCAGTCCAAACGCATCTCCCCCTAGATCCTTCTTGATGAACTCCGGCTCTGGGACGATGGGGGCTGGGACTGGCAAGTTCGCCAGTTGTCGGATTTTGAATTTGCTACGACTTTCCCCTCTAAGGAAAGCCTTCGGATGATCTCCTTCTGTACTAGCTTCACGCTTCCCCTCAATCAACTGGTAATTTCTGTCAAGGCTGCGTCTAATGGCTCTAAAGAGATTTCCTCCCTGTCTGAAGTTTGGGTCCTAGTTGATGATGTTCCACCTACTCTCCACTCCACTGCTTTTGTCATGGCCTTTAGTGTTCTTATTGGCAAGCCCATCGGGGTTGATCAAGAATCTTTGGCTGTTCTCGGGCCGGTGCACCTATGGGTGTGGTGTGTGGCTCCTCTATGCATCCGTGGTTCCATCGACGTCTTCCCCTCGGCCGGAGGCTTCCGGCTTAGGGTTCGGGTCGAGGGAGACGCGGGTCCAACGTCGCCTCCACCTCCTCCCCCGCATCCTGCTTCCGGTAATGACGACAAAAGCAAGGACGACGATGGCCTCCAGGATGACTTACTTCACGGCAATGATCCACGTTTTACCCAGTCAGAGTGGGATGGGCTCTCACCTGAAGATCAGGACCTGCTTAAGGAAAGTGCCTCGGCTGCTGGGGGTGCCAAAGACCCGCTGCCTGCTTCTGGTGGGGGAGCCGCGGCATCTGGTGGTGTGAAGGGCACACCATTCTCTGCGGTGTGCTCTAATCTGCCTGCGTGCCCCGCCTCTCCCTTTCTCTCGGGTATCGAGGATCTGCCCCCGGCCGGCCCCCTGGCCACGAACAACAACAAGAAGAAGGCGTCCGTCAAAAAGTTCTCCGCAAGCAGCAGGGCGTCTGGTGACTCCAAGCAGTCTGCGGCTGGGCTGTGCCGCAGGCTGGACGCTGACTTGGGTGCGGCCTCGGGGCCATCTTTTGCCGCGGCGTCCGCCATTCGTGCTCGTCCAGCGTCGTTGCGCTCGCCTGCCTCCACTGCCCGCAAGAGTGGCCGCGTCTCCAACAGCGGCAAGCGTGTTGCTGATCGGGCGGCGCGGCGCGTTGTGGCCAGGGATCTGCCCCCTTTAGGTTCGCCCCCGTGCTCCCCTTCTCCTTGCCCTCATGTTCTTTCCCCTATGCATTTAGTGCTCCCTTATCAGTCCAATGATCATCTTTTACGTATTTTAGAGGACATAGGCATTACTTGTGATCCTAGTTTCGGTGCTCCTTCTTCATTGCTAGATATTATTTGGGCTAATGAAATTGCTGAGGCAGACATCGCCAAAGCCAAGGAGGCTGTGTTGGGCCCTGTTGCCCCACTAGTTGTGGCCGGTGGGGGTGTGGAGGAACCTGATAGGGTTCAGGTTTCTTCGGTTGTGCCTAAACATGGAGCTGGCAGACGATCTAAATCATGCGTGGCTCCAAGCAGGTCAAGTCTTCGTATTAAAAACCTATCTCATAGATGAAGGCCTTATTTTGGAACATTAGGGTTTTCGGCGCTAGGTGGTGCCGGGATCAGCTCAAAGACTTGGTTCACTCTAAGAATATTGATATCATTGGGCTTGTTGAAACTCTGAAATCTTCCTTCTCCCCAAATGAGTTATCCGCTGTCACTGGGATGGATAGGTTTGATTGGAATTATGTGGCTTCTTCTGGTCATTCGGGTGGTATTCTTCTTGGCACAAAAAGGACCTTTTTGATTTCGTTGCTTTTGACCATGGGATTTTCTGGGCTAGTACTGTGGTATCTCATCGCTCTCTCAACTCTTTATTAGAAATCATGGTGGTATATGGCCCGACTGATCATGTTTTCTCTCATATCTTTTTGGATGAACAGCGAAATAAAATTGAGTCCTCTGACCTTCCTTTACTCATTGGGGGGATTTTAATTTGCCGCGTTCCCCTATGGAAAAAAATTCTTCTAACTTCTCATGGACGCTTGCCAACGCTTTTAATGATTTCATTTGGGACACGGCTATTCGTGAAATTCCTAGGGTCGGTGCCCGTTTCACCTGGGCGAATCGCCAAACAATTCCCATTCGATCTGTTTCGGATCGTGTTTTCTTCTGTCCTAGGTGGGATACCCTGTTCCCTCGAGCCGTCCTTAGAGCTCTGCCCATAGTTGGCTTTGACCACTCCCCCCTGATCCTTGACGATGGAACCTATTTTGTCTCCTCTCCTCGGTTCCAGTTCGATGCATCCTGGCTCTTGGTGGAGGGTTTTGTTGACTTGTTAGCGCAAAAGATCTCTACCTTCCTTTCTTCTAATCGACGTTCCTTTGGCCTGATGGACGACTGGCATCAGTGTTCTTATTTTCGTCATAGATTCCTTCGTGGTTGGTCTAAAAACCATTTTGCCGAGTCAAGGCGCGATAAAGTTCGGCTGGTCCCCAAATTGGATCCCTAGATGTGCGTGCAGACGGTCCGGGCCTTTCCCCCATTGAGTGGCAGATGCGCTATGACCTAGAAGAGGCCCTTTTGGCTCTGCGCCGTCAGGAGGAATTCTACTGGAGGCAAAGAGGCACCATCAATTGGGTTTTAAAAGGTGATTCGCCCACTGCTTACTTCTTCGCCATTGCTAATGGCAGGCGTCGCCGATGTTTGATCGATAGTCTTCTTATCAATGGTGTCAGGGTCTCTGACCAGTCTGAGATTATGAGGCATGTGGTTTATTTCTTTTCCTCTCTCCTCTCCACTAAACCTGAGGTGGGTTTTAGTCTGGTAGTGCTTTTTGGGCCTCCCACGAACAGATATCGTTTGATGAGAACGTGGATCTGCTGATTCCCCTATCTGAAGATGAGATATTTGATACATTGTGTTCTGCCAACTCTAATGCGGCTTTTGGGCCTGATGGCTTCTCCATTCTCTTCTTTAGGCAGTTTTTGCCTCGGTTAAAGGGCCTCGTACATGCGATAATCCAAGGTTTCTGGCTGGGAGCCGTTGACATTTCTAGGCTGAATTATGCCGTGCTCACTCTTATCCCGAAAGTCAAAGGTTCTGATCTGATTTCCCAATTTAGGCCAATTGCCTTGATCAAGAACTTTGCGAAGCTGCCGGCTAAAGGTTTGGCCACTAGGCTCTCCCCGATCGCTCACCGTTCCATTAGCCCCTTTCAATCTACGTTCATAAAGGGTAGGTTTATTCTGGATGGCGTGCTCTGTTTGCATGAGATTGTCCATGATTTGTGGATCCAGGGATCTAAAGCGGTGGTTCTCAAGCTTGACTTCGAGAAATCTTACGATCCGGTGAGCTGGAATTTCCTTCGCCAAGTCCTCCTTGCTAAGGGTTTTGATGGTGTGGTGGTTCACCGTCTTATGCAGCTAGTCACAGGAGGACATACGGCTGTGTAGGTTAATGGGTAGATCAGTATTTTTTTTGCTAATGGCAGGGGCCTTAGACATGGAGACCCGGCTTCTCCCCTTCTCTTCAATTTTGTCGCGGATGCCCTCTCTCATATCCTTTCTCGGGCAGCTCTTGCCGGCCACATCACACCTGTTTGTTCTCACCTCATTCCCAATGGCATCACTCATCTTCAATACGCGCACGACACCATTATTATGGTTGAGCTTAACGAGGCTAGTATTACTCATTTGAAATTCCTGCTTCTCTGTTTTGAAGCTCTCTCGGGCCTTAAGATCAATTTTTTGAAGAGCGAAGTCATTCTCACTGGGGTCACTGATCCCGAGGCTCGACGAGTTGCGCTCCTCCTCAACTATTCACTTGGGTCCTTCCCTTTTAAATATTTGGGCCATCCGATCTCTCCCCATAAGTTAGTGGCTAAGGATTTTGCTCCGGCTATCACCAAGGTGGGGAATAGGGTTTTACCTTGGAGAGGACGTTATAATACCCAGGCGGGCAAGGTTGCCCTTACCAATGCTTGTTTGTCTTCTTTACCAATGTTCTTAATGGGCTTCTATCTCTTGTCAGAGGGATTCATGCGGGCTTTGACAAGCACATGGGCGCTTTTTACTAGAACTCTTCCGACAACAAACGCAAGTATAGGATGGTAAAATGGCAATTAATCCATAGGCCTAAGAACATGGGGGGGGGCTTAGGGATCATCAATACAGTGGTTACGAACAAGTGTCTCATGTTAAAGTGGTGGTGGAAAATCATGTTCCTCGAGGAGCGCCCTCTCTGGCTTTCCTTTCTCAAGGCTAAATAAATCCTGGTCTCGATCCTCATGTTTGCTTCTTCTTCGGGTGGTTCCCAATTCTGGCGTCAGCTCGTTAAAGTCTGTCCGATTTTCAAGTCTTTGGTCAAGTTTGTAGTTAGGGATGGTAAATCTACTCAGTTCTGATTAGATTGGTGGGTTGGGGATTCCACTCTCGCGGTGGCCTTCCCAGTTTTATTCTCCTATTGCTCTGTTCCAGAGATCTCTATCTTTGAGCTCTTGGTAAATAACTGGGACCTAGCCCTCTGTCGTTCCCTTTCTCCTGCAGAGTTGGAGACTGGCAACGTCTTACTGCCTGCTTCCCTGTGCTCTCAGATGAAGGCGACGTGGTGGTCTGGCCTCACTCTTCTTCTAGTCAGTTTTCGGTTAAGTCTGCTTACGCTAAGCTTATTTCCGGCTCTCAAACATTGAAATTCAAGAATATTTGGAAGGCTCGTATTCCTCCTAAGATCAAAATCTTCTTGTGGCAAGCTTTCCGTGGGAAGCTTCCTGCGGCTGATCAAATTCGGAAAAGGAACGGCCCGGGCTCTGATAGATGCGTTTTATGTGGAGCCATTGAAAACACCGAGCATATCTTCTTTCATTGTTCTTTGGCCAAGTTTCTTTGGAGCTGCATTCTACATTGGCTTCACGTTAATTGGAACCCTTGTCTTTCAAGGACTTGCGTCATTGTGCCTCTGCTTTATCTGGGCTGACTAATAGGGTGTTCTGGGTTGGTTCGGCAGCGACTTGTTGGTCATTGTGGACTACTAGAAACAAATTTACTATTGAGCATATCTTTCCGGCTAAATCCGTGAGCTGCTTATTTAAAGCTAGTGTTCTCTTGCAGCAGTGGAGATTATTGACTAAGGAGGTGGACCTCGAGGCTTTTGACGGTATGCTATCTAAGATGAGGTCGACGACTTCCCCCCTGCTGCGGCGATCCCGAAGGACGACTTAGTCCCCTGCTCCTCTTGGTTTTGGTTTCGATGTTGGCCTGCGTGCCATGATTGGCTAGGTAGCCATGTATTCGTACTTGTTAGCGGTTGCTATGATACTTTGTTGGTCTGATGGTTGTGGTTTGACTCTGCCTGGTGGCTTTATTTATAAAGTCGGGCATATGCCCTTTCTCTAAAAAAAAGTAAGTAATGCGTGTACTATGGGTTTTTGATGCCATGCCGATGTTTTTCAAGCCATGCATGCCATGTAGGAGAACTGTATGTGGTTGATGTTGCGTCATATTAAGATACTATCACTCGATAAATTAGTATTGTCATGCGAATGAGTAAAATCTTGTACTCGTCGGCTAAGCAGGAGTCAGGACAATCGCATATATGTATCAGTATTTTCTTACCGCATTTTAAGCAAGAGCTCCACATTGTGCTAACTGTGGAGTAGTGTGCATTCTATCATAGATGGGTGCTATCAGTGCACTTTTTACATACATAACACTTACTATTGTAAACCGTTTGGATTGAGCATTGTACCAATTTGACATCAGAGAGATTGAGCACATGGTGCCATGCAACATGTGAGGTGTTGATAGAGTAAAGCGTTGTTTTTGTGTCGTTCATC
This sequence comes from Triticum urartu, assembly GCF_056163025.1. Taxonomy (NCBI): domain Eukaryota; kingdom Viridiplantae; phylum Streptophyta; class Magnoliopsida; order Poales; family Poaceae; genus Triticum; species Triticum urartu. Next base: position 396,750,750 of record NC_141874.1, read on the forward strand.
TTAAGACCAAGAGCCCAATATTATGCTCCTTTGCTCAAAAGGATAGCCAATAGACTCATTGGATGTGCCACTTTGCTTTCCATTGGAGATAAACTGACATTGGTGAAATCTGTGTTTTCAAGCCTCCCAATCTTTTTCATGTGTTCCCTATCATTGCCAAACTCAATTGCTCATCAAATTAATATCCTTCTCAAACACTATTTATGGAAGAAATATGGATTTGAAGACAAAGGCATGCCTATGATTGCTTGGGAAAAAGTCCGCCTACCAAAATCTCAAGGTGGGCTTGGAGTGCTTGATATTTCCACTCATAATCAAGCCCTTTTGATGAAATTCCTCCAAAAATTTCTTAATAGAGAAGACACACCATGGGTCATCCAACCCACCAAGTGAAAACGTTGTGGGGTCTTTTTGGTGGAGAGATGTCATCAAACTCATGCCCACTTTCAAATCATACTCAAGATGCCAGCATGGCAATGGCAGTACTATCTTCTTTTGAGTTGACAGATGGAATGATTAAAGCCTCAACATTGCATACCCAGAACTTTATTCTAGCCAGTCAAGTCAAGATGTTTGGAGATATCAATGGAATTCAGCCAGTTATTCTTCCATAAAGATGTACAAGGCAATGATGGGTCCCAGTAATGCCCATATGATTTTCAAATGGATCTAGGAAAGCTCTGCACAACTCAGGCATAAGATCTTTATTTGGCTTCTCGTGTATAACAGAGTGAACACCAGGAATTTACACCACAGAAAATCAATGCATTTACCAGATTATAATTGTGCACTCTGCAATGAAAAGATTGAGTAAATAGTGGTGCACCTCTTTTGGGACTGCAACTTTGCCTCAGAATGCTGGTACTAGATTATCCCTAATAAACAGAGAGGCGTCTCACAATATGATGAACTCACTCTCACAGTAGACAAGCTACCTCATGAGATTGCTATGGACATTATCATAGGAGGTTGCTGGGGTATCTAGTCTATCAGAAATGATAAAATCTTTCAAGGCAATGAATCCTTCCATTCAGGCTTGGCTCCATCATTTCTTAGAAGGAATTGAGAAGGCTATCATCGGAGCAAAACCAGCAAAGTCATAGAAATTAAAGTCCTGAACTGAACTTTATTTGTAATTTTCTTTATGTTCCCTAGAGCCGGCATTGGCTGACATTTCTATCTTTTTTGTTTGCTCCTTTTGTACATAAATTTACTTATATAATATAATTTCCTCTAGAAGAATTTTCATTCAAGTGCCGCAACTCAGTGCTAGAGGCTTTCATAATAAGTAGAGTATCATCTGCATATTGCACCATAGGGATGTCAGGGCAAGAGAAAAGGGCAATCGGTCTTTCCAAGTAAACTTCATGCATAGATTTGTTTATCATGGATAGTAGATACTCCCTCCATCCCATAATATAATATCGTTTTCAAGCTATGGGATGGAGGGTGTAGTCAGCAACAATCTAGAATAAAGAGTGATGCAGATAGGGCGTCTCCTTGTATGCCCTCACCGTCACCTTTGCATCCGTACTTATTTGCAGCCTCACCATTAAGAAGATCTTGAGAAGAAACATAGCTCACAATTTGACTAATCCAAACACAACATTTGTGTCCAAAGCCTCTACATCTCAAAATGTCTAGGATAGACTGATGCTCAAGTTTGCCAATGTTTCTTTAAGTTTAGTTTGGTAATGAGAAATTTAATTTTGATCTTTAGCATTGATGCAAGTATTCAAGAGACCGAGCTACACAATTCTCGATGGCCCTATATTTGATAAAACCATGTTGATTAACATGTACTCCCTTTGTAAACTAATGTAATATGTTATATCACTACACTAGTGGTCTAATATGTCTTATATTATTTATAGAGGACGTACCTACTAGAGAATAACTGCATGTAGTCTATTTGCCAATAATTTGGTAATGAGATTTAGGTTACATTTTAGCAATGAGGTATGCCTAAAATCATTCACCCTGATAGCCCGTTAACTTTAGGAATGAGAGTGATGAGAAATGCATTGATGCTTTGAATACAGAGAGAACCTTCATGGAACTGAGAACATAAATCATATAAGTCCTTCATACTACCTGTGTGAAATCCATTAGGGACATGAGACTTATTGGAAGGAATATACTTTATGGCATCATCAATCTCATCGGAAGTAAACACAGCTTCTAAAGCTTGCAGGCCATGATGCCTAGAATTCAACTTGGGGAAAAATTAGGGTTTATCTGCCTCCCGTCGGCGCCGCTGGTCCGCCTCGTCTCTGGTGGCCTTATGTCTATGGCGGTGCGGTGGATCCCGGCCCTTGCCGGCAAGAGGGCGCCATTTTTAGATGTTCCTTCGAGTTTTGTTAGGGTTTGTGTCCTGCTCAGGAAAATGAGACAGTGTCAGCTCTGTGAAGATGGAATAAGGTTCTTCCCGCCAAGCCCCCATCCTGGTGGTGTGTCTAGCATCGTTGGTGGGCGTGTGGAGGTGTGTCTCCAGCGGATCTGAACTTGGTGGATTTATAGGGGATCTGGTCGTAGTTCGTCTACGTTATTGTGTTTTCAGGTTGGATCCTTCCAATTTACGCTACTCTTTGATGGCGGCGGTTGTTGTTCTAGTGCACTAATCGTATGGAGCCTTAGCAGGATGACTTCCCAACTATTTACTACAACAAGTTTTGTCCAGCTCACGAGGGAGGGCGATGACGGTGGCGCGCCTTTGGCTGGCTTCATTGCTTGTAGTCGTTGTTAGGTGGTCGACGGATCTAGATGTAATTTTATTATGTCCGGTGTTCGTTGTACTGCCATGATTGAAGATGAATAGATTAGAAGTTTTTTCGCAGAAAAAACAATGGAAAGACCATTGCATTAGAGTAGTTAACAGAAGTAGGAGAAGTAAAAAACCTGTCCACTTTTCCTGGATATGGGATTTCTGGATATTACACCAAGTGATTTTTCTTCCTTTCAAGTTATATCGACAAGTTACAAATTGTTGGTTACTTCACTAAAGATGAGCATCTTAGTAAATTTTCCACATGAATTATGCCTACTAGTTCAAAGCATGTTATTCGCCACATACACCCAAATATGATTAGTTATTCCCACAACACTATGCATTTCAAATCGTATGGCCCATGTGGTGAGCAACTTGAAAACAAACACCATGTATTCCAAAACTCCCCCGTGGAATGTTATAGCCATCAATTTCTTATCCTACAATCAATCTTGCTTCACAAGGTTGCTAGATTTGAGCCCTTCGTATTGTTTCATCCAAGGGCCATAGTGATCTCTTACCTTGTGAGAGGTATAAAAGTACTAAATAGACAATACATTTTTGTTTTTTGGAATGACTCCCATTAAAAATATGTATTTTTTCCATAGACTGTTACCATGTCAAGCATTAAGTGAAAAACTATGTACTTAAACTTGCATATACGCGCCATGTTTTGGGGAACGTAGTATTTCAAAAAATTTCCTACGATCACGCAAGATATATCTAGGAGATGCATAGAAACGAGAGGGGAGAGTGTGTCCACGTACCCTCGTAGAACGAAAGTGAAAGCATTTAGTAACGCGGTTGATGTAGTCAAACGTCTTTGCGATCCAACCGATCCAAGCACCGAACGTACGACACCACCACGTTCAGCACACGTTTAGCTTGATGACGTCCCTCGATCTCTTGATCTAGTTGAGGACGAGGGAGAGTTCCGCCAGCACAACAGCGTGGCGATGGTGATGATGAAGTTACCGACGCAGAGCTTTGCCTAAGCACTACGACGATATGACTGAGGTGTGTAACTGTGGAGGGGGGCACCGCACACGGCTAAGAGAAGAGTTGGTGTGCCTTTGGGGTGCCCCCCTCCCACGTATATGTTGGGGAACACAGTAATTTCAAAAAAATTGCTACGCACACGCAAGATCTATCATGGTGATGCATAGCAACGAGAAGGGAAGAGTGTTGTCCACGTACCCACGTAGACCGTAAGCGGAAGCGTTATGACAACGCGGTTGATGTAGTCGTACGTATTCACGATCCGACTGATCGTAGTATCGAAAGTACGACACCTCCACGATTTGCACACGTTCGGCTCGGTGACGTCCCACGAACTCTTGATCCAGCTGAGTGTTGAGGGAGAGCTTCGTCAGCACGACGGTGATGATGAAGCTACCGGCGCAGGGCTTCGCCTAAGCACTATGATGATATGACCTACGTGGATTATGGTGGAGGGAGGTGCTACCTTTTGAGCATGCGTTGGTTTCCCTTGAAGAGGAAAGGGTGATGCAGCAAAGTAGCGTAAGTATTTCCCTTAGTTTTTGAGAACCAAGGTATCAATCCAGTAGGAGACTACACGCAAGTCCCTCGTACCTGCACAAACAATCAAGAACCTTGCAACCAACGCGATAAAGGGGTTGTCAGTCCCTTCACGGCCACTTGCAAAAGTGAGATCTGATAAAGATAATAAGATAAATATTTTTGGAATTTTTGTTGTATAGATTGAAAAGTAAAGATTGCAAAATAAATGGTGACAGAAATAGCTAGTTGACGGGAAAATAATATAACAGAGAATAGACCCGGGGGCCATAGGTTTCACTAGTGGCTTCTCTCAAGATAGCATAATCTACGGTGGGTGAACAAATTATTGTCGAGCAATTGATAGAAAAGTGCATAGTTATGAGAATATCTAGGCATGATCATGTATATAGGCATCACGTCCGTGACAAGTAGACCGAAACGATTCTGCATCTACTACTATTACTCCACACATCGACCGCTATCCAGCATGCATCTAGAGTATTAAGTTCATAAGAACAGAGTAACACATTAGGCAAGATGACATGATGTAGAGGGATAAACTCAAGCAATATGATATAAATCACATCTTTTTTATCCTTGATGGCAACAATACAATACATGTCGTTTCCCTTTCTATCACTGGGATCGAGCATCGCAAGATTGAACCCAAAGCTAAGCACTTCTCCCATTGCAAGAAAGATAAATCTAGTAGGCCAAACTACACCGATAATTCGAAGAGACTTGCAAATATATCAAATCACGCATATAAGAATTCAGAGAAGAATCAAATATTGTTCATAGATAATCTAGATCATAAACCTGCAATTCATTGGATCTTGACAAACACACCGCAAAAAGAATTACATCAAATAGATCTCCAAGAGAATCGAGGAGAACTTTGTATTGAGATCCAAAGAGAGAGAGAAGAAGCCATCTAGCTAATATCTATGGACCCGAAGGTCTGTGGTAAACTACTCACACATCATTGGAGAGGCTATGGTGTTGATGTAGAAGCCCTCCGTGATCGATTCCCCCTCCGGCGGAGCGGTGGAAAAGGCCCCAAGATGGGATCTCACGGGTACAGAAGGTTGCGGCAGTGGAAATAGGGTTTCGTGGTGCTCCTGGATGTTTTCAGGGTATATGAGTATATAGAGGCGAAAGAAGTAGGTCGGTGGAGCTGTGAGGGGCCCACGAGGGTGGGGGGCGCACCCTCCAACCTCGTGGCTTCCTCGCTGCTTCCTTGACGTCCACTCCAAGTCTCCTGGATTGCATTTGTTCCAAAAATGATCCTCGCGAAGGTTTTATTCCGTTTGGATTCCGTTTGATATTTCTTTTCTGCGAAACACTGAAATAGGCAAAAAAGACAGCAATTTGCACTGGGCCATCGGTTAATAGGTTAGTCCCAAAAATAATATAAAAGTGCATAGTAAAGCCCATTAAACATCCAAAATAGATAATATAATAGCATGGAACAATCAAAAATTATAGATACGTTGGAGCCGTATCAAGCATCCCCAAGCTTATTCCTACTCGTCCTCGAGTAGCTAAATGATAAAAACAGAAATTTTGATGTGGAATGCTACCTAACATAATTTTCAAAGTAATTCTCTTTATTGTGGCATGAATGTTCAGATCCGAAAGACTCAAGATAAAAGTTTAATATTGACATAAAAATAATAATACTTCAAGCATACTAACTAAGCAATTATGTCTTCTCAAAATAACATGGCCAAAGAAAGCTTATCCCTACAAAATCATATAGTTTGGCTATGCTTCATTTTCGTCACACAAAAATGCTCTCATCATGCACAACCCCGATGACAAGCCAAGCAATTATTTCATACTTTAGTAATCTCAAACTTTTTCCAACTTTCACGCAATACATGAGCGTGAGCCATGGACATAGCACTATGGGTGGAATAGAATATAATGATGGGGGTTGTGTGGAGAAGACAAAAAAGGAGAAAGTCTCACATTGACGCGGCTAATCAACGGGCTAGGGAGATGCCCATCAATTGATGTCAATGCAAGGAGTAGGGATTGCCATGCAACGGATGCACTACATCTATAAATGTATGAAAGCTCAACAAAAGAAACTAAGTGGGTGTGCATCCAACTTGCTTGCTCACGAAGACCTAGGGCATTTGAGGAAGCCCATTGTTGGAATATACAAGCCAAGTTCTATAATGAAAAATTTCCACTAGTATATCAAAGTTATAAAATAAGAGACTCTCTATCATAAAGATCATGGTGCTACTTTGAAGCACAAGTGTGGAAAGAAGGATAGTAGCATTGTCCCTTTTATTTATTTTCTCTTTTTTTGGGACAATGCTCTATTAATGATGATCATCACACTTTTATTTTTTTTACAACTCAATGATTACAACTCGATACAAGAACAAAATATGATCCTATATGAGTGCCTCCGGCGGTGTACCGGGATGGGCAATGAATCAAGAGTGACATGTATGATAAATTATGCATGGTAGCTTTGCCACAAATACGATGCCAACTACATGATCATGCAAGGCAGTATGACAATGATGAAGCGTGTCATAATAAATGAAACTGTGGAAAGTTGCATGGCAATATATCTCGGAATGGCTATGGAAATGCCATAATAGGTAGGTATGGTGGCTGTTTTGAGGAAGATATAAGGAGGTTTATGTGTGATAGAGCATATCATATCACGGGGGTTGGATGCACCGGTGAAGTTTGCACCAACTCTCAAGGTGAGAAAGGGCAATGCACGGTACCAAAGAGGCTAGCAATGATGGAAAGGTGAGAGTGCGCATAATCCATGGACTCAACATTAGTCATAAAGAACTCACATACTTATTGCAAAAATCTACAAGTCATCAAAAACCAAGCATTACGCGCATGCTCCTAGGGGGATAGATTGGTAGGAAAAGACCATCGCTCGTCCCGGACTACCACTCATAAGGATGACAATCAAAAAACACCTCATGTTTCAAATTTGTCACACAACGGTCACCATACGTGCATGCTACGGGACTTGCAAACTTCAACACAAGTATTTTTCAAATTCACAACTACTCAACTAGCACGAATCTAATATTAACATCTTCATATCTCAAAACAATCATCAAGTACCAAACTTCTCGTAGTATTCGATGCACTTTTTTTGTGGAAGTTTTTATTATACCCATCTTGGATGCCTATCATATTAGGACTAATTTTATAGCCAAACCAAATTGTCATGCTATTCTTCAAGGAAATATGCCCTAGAGGCAATAATAAAGTTATTATTTATTTCCTTATATCATGATAAATGTTTATTATTCATGCTAGAATTGTATTAACCGGAAACTTAGTACATGTGTGAATACATAGACAAACTAAGGTTCACTAGTATGCCTCTACTTGACTAGCTCGTTGAATCAAAGATGGTTGAGTTTCCTAGCCATAGACATTGGTTGTCATTTGATTAACGGGATCACATCATTAGGGAATGATGTGATTGACTTGACCCATTCCGTTAGGTTAGCACGATGATTGTTTAGTTTGTTGCTACTGCTTTCCTCATGACGTATACATGTTCCTCTGACTGAGATTATGCAACTCCCAAATACCGGAGGAACACTTTGTGTGATACCAAACGTCACAACGTAACTGGGTGATTATAAATGTGCTCTACAGGTGTCTCTGATGGTACTTGTTGAGTTGGCATAGATCGAGATTAGGATTTGTCACTTGATTGTTGGAGGGGTACCTCTGGGCCCTCTCGGTAATGCACATCACTATAAGCCTTGCAAGCAATGTGACTAATGAGTTAGTTGTAGGATGATGCATTACAGAACGAGTAAAGAGACTTGCCGGTAACGAGATTGAACTAGGTATTGAAATACCGATGATCAAATCTCAGACAAGTAACATACCGGTGACAAAGGGAACAACGTATGTTGTTATGCGGTTTGACCGATAAAGATCTTCATAGAATATGTAGGAGCCAATATGAGCATCCAGGTTCCGCTATTGGTTATTGACCGGAGATGTGTCTCGGTCATGTCTACATAGTTCTCGAACCCGTAGGGTCCGCACGCTTAACGTTTTGTGACGATTTGTATTATGAGTTATGTGATTTAATGACCGAGGTTTGTTTGGAGTCCCGGATGAGATCAGGGACATGATGAGGAGTCTCGAAATAATCAAGCCGTAAAGATCGATATATTGGAAGACTAAATTTGGACATCGGAAAGGTTCTGAGTGATCCGGGTATTTTTCAGAGTACCGGGGGAGTTACGGGAATACGGGAGTACATATGGGCCTTAATGGGCTTTTAAGGGAAAAAGAGGAGAAGCCATGAGGGCTGGCCGCGCCCCGCCCCCATGGGTCTAGTCCAAATTGGACTAGGGGAGGGGCTGTGCCCCCTCTTTCCTTCTCCTCCCCTTCTCCTTCCTTCCCCTCCTAGTAGGACTAGGAAAGGAGGAATCCTACTCCTACTAGGAGGAGGATTCCTAGAGAGGCCGGCCGGCCTCCCCTTCATCCTTTATATACATGGGGAGGGGGCACCCTAGAACACACAAGTTGATCAGTTGATCTTTTAGCCGTGTGCGGTGTCCCCCCTCCACCATAATCCACTTCGGTCATATTGTAGCAGTGCTTAGGTGAAGCCCTACATCGGTAGCATCATCATCACCGTCATCACGCTGTTGTGCTGACGAAACTCTCCCTCGAAGCTCTCCTGGATCGGAGTTCGTGGGACGTCACCGAGCTGAACGTGTGCTGAACTCGGAGGTGTCGTACGTTTAGTACTTGGATCGGTCAGATCGTGAAGACGTACGACTACATCAACCGCGTTCTCATAACACTTCCGCTTACGGTCTACGAGGGTACGTGGACGAAACTCTCCCCTCTCGTTGTTATGCATCACCATGAGCTTGCATGTGTGTAGGATTTTTTTGAAATTACTGCGTTCCCCAACAGTGGTATCCGAGCCAGGTTTATGCGTAGATGTCATATGCACGAGTAGAACACAAAGGATTTGTGGGCGTGGGTATATACATATTGCTTGCCGTCACTAGTTGATTCTTGATTCAGCGGCATGAAGCGGCCCAGACCGACATTACGCGTACGCTTACGCAAGACTAGTTCTACCGACGTGCTTCGCACACAGGTGGCTAGTGGGTGTCTGTTTCTCCAACTTTAGTTGAATCGGATTCAATGAACAGGGTTCTTTCCGAAGATCAAAAAGGAATCACTATACCGCGTTGTGGTTTTTGATGCGTAGGTAAGAATGGTTCTTGCTCAGCCCGTAGCAGCCACGTAAAACTTGCAACAACAAAGTAGAGGATGTCTAACTTGTTTTTGCAGGGCATGTTGTGATGCGATATGGTAAAGACGTGATGAGATATAAATTGTTGTATGAGATGATCTTGTTTTGTTAAAGTTATCGGCAACTGGCAGAAGCCTTATGGTTGTCTCTTTATTGCATAAGATGCAAGCGCCATACAATTGCTTTACTTTATCGCTATGCAATAGCAATAGTTGCAAAAGCAATAGTTGGTGAGACGACCATGTGACGACACGTTGATAAATATCAAGATGATGGAGATCATGGTGTCAAGCCGGTGACAATGGTGATCATGACGATGCTTTGGAGATGGAGATCAAAGGCACAAGATGATGATGGCCATATCATATCACTTATATTTGATTGCACGTGTTGTTTATCCTTTATGCATCTTATTTTGCTTAGATTGACGGTAGCATTATAAGATGATCTCTCACTAAATTCCAAGGTATAAGTGGTCTCCCTGAGTATGCACCGTCGCGAAAGTTCGTCGTGCCGAGACACCACATGATGATCAGGTGTGATAAGCTCTACGTTCACATACAACGGGTGCAAGCCAGTTTTTCACACGCAGAATACTCGGGTTAAACTTGACGAGCCTAGCATATGCAGATATGGCCTCGGAACACTGGAGACCGAAAGGTCGAGCGTGAATCATATAGTAGATATGATCAACATAGTGATGTTCACCATTGAAAACTACTCCATCTCACGTGATGATCGGACATGGTTTAGTTGATATGGATCACGTGATCACTTAGATGATTAGAGGGATGTCTATGTAAGTGGGTGTTCTTAAGTAATATGATTAATTGAATTTAATTTATCATGAACTTAGTCCTGATAGTATTTGCATATCTATGTTGTAGATCAATAGCTTGTGATGTAGCTCCCCGTTTATTTTTTTGATATGTTCCTAGAGAAAAATAAGTTGAAAGATGATAGTAGCAATGATACGGACTGGGTCCGTGACCTGAGGATTATCCTCATTGCTGCACAGAAGAATTATGTCCTTGATGCACCGCTAGGTGACGAACCTATTGCAGGAGCAGATGCAGACGTTATGAACGTTTGGCAAAGCTCGGTATGATGACTACTTGATAGTTTAGTGCACCATGCTTTACGGCTTAGAACTAGGACTTCAAAAACGTTTTGAACGCCATGGAGCATATAAGATGTTCTAAGAGCTGAAATTTGTATTTTAGACTCATGCCCGAGTCGAGAGGTATGATACCTCTGACAAGTGTTTTGCCTACAAGATGGAGGAGAATAGCTCAACCAGTGAGCATGTGCTCAGAATGTCTGAGTACTACAATCGCTTGAATCAAGTGGGAGTTAATCTTCCAGATAAGATAGTGATTGACAGAGTTCTCTAGTCACTATTGCCAAGTTACTGGAACTTCGTGATGAGCTATAATATGTAAGGGATGACAAAAATGATTCACGAGCTCTTCGCGATGCTGAAATCAGCGAAGGTAGAAATCAAGAAAAGCATCAAGTGTTTATGGTTGACAAAACCACTAGTTTCAAGTAAAAGGGCAAGGGAAAGAAAGGGAACTTCAAGAAGAATGGCAAGCAAGTAGCCACTCCCATGAAGAAGCCCAAAGATAGACCCAATCCTGAAACTGAGTGCTTCTACTTCAAAGGAAATGGTCACTGAAAGTGGAATTGCCCTAGATACTTTGCGGATAAGAAGGATGGCAAAGTGAACAAAGGTATATTTGATATACATGTTATTGATGTGTATTTTACTAGTGTTTATAGCAACCCCTCAGTATTTGATACTGGTTCAGTTGCTAAGAGTAGTAAATCGAAACGGGAGTTGCAAGAATAAGCAGAGACTAGTTAAAGGCGAGGTGATGATGTGAGTTGGAAGTGATTCCAAGGTTGATAAGATCACCATCGCACACTCCCTTTACCTTCGAGATTAGTGTTGAACCTAAAATAAATGTTATTTGGTGTTTGCGTTGAGCATAAATATGATTGGATCATGTTTGTTGCAATACGGTTATTCATTTACGTCAAAAAATAATTGTTGTTCTATTTACATGAATAAAACCCTCTATGGTCATACACTCAATATAAATGGTTTATGAATCTCGATCGTAGTAATACACATATTCATAATATTGAAGCCAAAAGATGCAAAGTTAATAATGATTGTGCAACTTATATGTGGCACTACCATTTAGGTCATATTGGTGTAAAGCACATGAAGAAACTCCATGCTCATGGGCTTTTCGAATCACTTGATTATGAATCAATTGATGCGTGCGAACCATACCTCATGGGCAAGATGACTAAGACTCCGTTCTTCGGAACAATGGAGCGAGCAACAGACTTGTTGGAAATAATACATACTGATGTATGCAGTCCGATGAGTGTTGAGGCTCACGACGAGTATCGTTATTTTCTGACCTTCACAGATGATTTGAGCAAATATGAGTATATCTACTTAATGAAACATAAGTCTGAAACATTTGAAAAGTTCAAAGAATTTCAGAGTGAAGTGGAAAATCATCGTAACAAGAAAATAAAGTTTCTATGATCTGATCTCGGAGGCGTATATTTGAGTTACGAGTTTGGTCTTCTTTTGAAACAATGCGGAATAGTTTTGCAACTCACGCCACCTGGAACACCACAGCGTAATGGTGTGTCCGAACGTCATAACCGTACTTTATTGGATATAGTGCAATCTATGATGTCTCTTGCCGATTTACCACTATCGTTATGGAATTATGCATTAGAGACAGTTGCATTCACGTTAAATAGGGCACCATCTAAATCCGTTGAGACGACACCATATGAACTGTGGTTTGGCAAGAAACCAAAAATTGTCATTTCTTAAAGTTTGGGGTTGCGATGCTTATGTGAAAAAGTTTCATCCTGATAAGCTCAAACCCAAATCGGAGAAATGTGTCTTCATAGGATACCCATAGGAGACAGTTGGGTACACCTTCTACCACAGATCCGAAGGCAAGACATTCATTGCTAAGAGTGGATCCTTTCTAGAGAAGAAGTTTATCTCGAAAGAAGTGAGTGGGAGGAATGTAGAACTTCATGAGGTAATTGTACCTTCGCCCGAATTGGAAAGTAGTTCATCACAGAAATCATTTCTAGTGATTTCTACGCCAATTAGTGAGGAAGCTAATGATGATGATCATGGAACTTCAGATCAATTTACTAGCGAACCTCGTAGGACAACCAGAGTATGGTCCGCACCAGAGTGGTATGGTAATCCTTTCTGGAAGTCATGTTACTAGAACATGACGAACCTACGAACTATGAGGAAGCGATGATGAGCCCAGATTCCGCAAAATGGCTTAAGGCCATGAAATCTGAGATGGGATCCATGTATAAAGAACAAGGTATGGACTTTGATTGACTTGCCCAATGATTGGCAAGCCATAGAAAATAAATGGATCTTCAAGAGGAAGACGGACTGTAACATCCCAAATTTTCAATTTGGAATGTTATACACTAGATCATCATGCATATCATATTTTCTTGCATTTTGGTTGATCCTAGAAATTTCACGCAACTCAAGGACCTCCGGAGAGAGTTGGAGATTTCGTTATTTTCATATTTGAGTTCTCTCAAATTTTGAAAAAAAGGATCATTTGATTTATTTTATTTTATCTTCAATTATTTTTCCAATATCAAAATATGAGAGAGGGAATAATATGACTTTCCCAAAATTTAGGAAAAATGAAGATTTAATAAATAGATCAATTTTGTTTGCCGGAGTTTTATTTGCATTTTATTTGGATAGGGAAAAATGCGCGTTTTCGAAAATTGCATTTTAGGCCCGGAGAAAAGTTCATTTTGTTCGGCTCATTTTTAGGTGTCGGGGAAAATTTACTTTAGATTTTTTGGAGTTCGTTTAGATCTCTTTTTGTTTTTTTCTGCGCGCTGAACCATTTATAAAAAAAAGACTTACCGCAGGCCGGCCACAGCCCCAGCCGCCGCTGCGCCCCTGCGCCCAGGCGCGCCAGTGCAAGGCCAGGAGGCCGCCGCCGCCTCTTGCTCCTGTACCGAATCCTAAAAGGATTCTAGGGCGCCCCTTGCCCCTTTTTCCTTATTTCGTTATTCCTATTCCTAGTCTAATTCCTTGCCCTCTACCCCAAGTAAACCCCTCCCCTCCCCAATATAAATACCCAAGCACCCCCCCCTCTAAACATCAAATCAAAACCCCTCTCTCCACCACCCAAGCCGCGCCTCACCCCGCGCCGCGCCCTGCGTCACCCGCCGCCGCCGCGCCTTGCCTACATCGCCGCCGCCCCTCACCCACGCCACCGCCGCCGCCGCCCAACGCAGCCGCCGCCGGAGCCCCTCACCGGAGACCTCGCCGGAGGTACCGCGCCGCGTCTCTTTTCTTTTCCTCGGATCGTTTTCTTCTAATCGTTCCGATTCTTTTCTTCTCTTCCGATTCGTTTTCTTTCCGTTTCTTCTCTAAACCGTTCCGGTTTTCTAGATCGGTTTTTCGTTCGGTTTTCTTTTCCCAAACCCTAGATCGGATTCGTTTTCTTTTCCAATTTAGTTGCCTTTGGACCGTTCGCCGGACCGTTCGTCCTAACGAACGTGATCACCGGATTTTTCCAGGTTAACAAACGTCCGTACGTTTAACCGTTCTTCGTTTTCTTTCTCGTCGGATTTATTCCGCGTTCTTTCCGATCGTGATCTCAGATCCGATCTTCGTTCTAGTCTTTCTTTCCGCTCGTTTATCGGAATCAGGTGATTCAAGCACCTGGAGTTTCGTCTCGAAACCTCCGTTCCGTCTAATCAACTTAAACAAGTTTTTGCCCCGGTAAAATTTGACCTAGATTCAACTTCCTAGAACCGAGTTGTTTTCTTCCGCCGTTTGTTTTCCGTTTCTTTGTTCGGTTCGTTCTTTCTTTGCAACCGGAGTTCTTAAGTTGAACTATCAGGTTCGATCTCTTGTTCGAGTTTTACCTGTGCATTAGATGAGTACTTATTGTGTGCTTGTTGTTTGTCTGTGATAGATTACCCGGATTGCGCCGCTTGTTACTTCGAAACCCTAGGACTCGCGGATCATCAGCAAGGCAAGTTCACACTTTGATCATACCTTTTCTACAACCCAGTTTTATTGCATTAGATCAATCCTCACACATTGCATGATTAGGATCTAATTAAATTGTGGGATGGGAAGTAGATGAGGTAGTACCTACTACCTGTATTATTATGAAACCCTTGGGAGTTACTTCTACGTTTTCTTATTATGCCATGCTATGCTAGTAGACGTGGATTGGGTGAGTGATATCCATGACAGATGTGAGTTGATAATTTTAATGGTTTATCTAAGGTGGCAACTTAAACACACATCTGGGTGGATTGAGGCACCTGATGTCTATTAGGACTTGCCTGTTTTTTTTTGGACCGCCACCCAGGCTCAAAGGGATCATAAGATAATTCATGCTAGAAACTTCCGTGTGCAGCCACATGCTACTATGGGCTCTGGCATAGTTGACTAAGTTGTGCGAACTCTTACGGGGTGGACTAGCAGATGTAGGGGATGTAGGTGTACCGGTCTACCCCACATGTAAGGTGCTAGTGCTTCTGAAAGACTATGTCTCGGTCATCCGTTTCTCAAACACCATGTAGTGCGAGAAAACAAACGGAGGCGATCGAGTCGTGTGGGGAAAAGTGCTCAAACCTCTGCAGAGTGTACAAACTAATCATGATTAGCCGTGTCCCCGGTTATGGACAACTTGAGTATCTAGTACTTGAATATCATTGTGAATCTCAACATGTTACTTCTAATTAATGTTGTTGGGTTTTAATTGTACTTTTAATTGGGATTGAGAATGCTGTCAACCATTCTCAATGTTTCACAACCACCATGATAGTTAAATAAATTTATTCCTTTGCCGTAGGGAAAAATTGGCTTTACACAAAACAGTAACCATAGAGCTTTCCACCAGCCAAATATGCATATAGTATAGCTGTTTCATTCCATTACTCTCTATGTGTTACATTGCGAGCATATTCCATGTGCTGACCCGTTTTCGGGCTGCAACGTTAATGTTGCAGACTTTTCAGACGACGATTGAGGTGCTTTCAGGTCATGGTTCTATACTCATTGATGCCGCTGGAGTTGATGGACCCATTTATCTTCCAAGTCTTCCGCTGTTAGATGGCCTTCAGCCATATTTTTTGCAATAAGTTCTTTTTGAGCCATCGATGTAATAAGTGTGTGATTGCAACTCTGCTATAAATCCTCGATGTACTGTGTGGTGTCAGCATTACTGATCCAGGGATGACACTGTAGCACAGTAGACGTGATCCATTCGGGTCAGGTCGCTACAGAGATGGTATCAGAGCACACGCTGACTGTAGGACACGACCACTAAGTTAAAGCCATAGATCACCATTCTCCTCTCATTTTCTAACTCCTCATCTTTTCTACTCTTTAGGATGACGAACGCGAAGATTAAGTACGCCCAACCGGATGAAGGCACATCTTTTGGATTTCACTTGAAGGAAGTCACCAAGTACCTGAACATTGGATTACCAAGCTTCACGGGAACCTTCAACGCCACTCTGCCTGAAGAGGAGCGCTGGAAGATTCAAGCTCACGTTCCGGGAAGAACATTCACGCCAATCATGAAGCCCATAGATAGTGTTTTCAATGCACCAACCTGGAGTCTGGGAAAGAGCATGGCAGCCCATATCAATATAGGACGCATTGGAGAAGTTTATCAAGAAGACCTCAAGGACACTATCTACCAGATTTGCGGACGCCGAGATGAACAATGGGAGTTAGTCAGCACCAAGAAGGATAGATCCATTGCATCATTCATCCAGGAGTTAAACCAGCACATTCGACGCCACAAGAATCAGATGTGCAATGATATGATAGAGTTGAAGAATGCGAAGGCAAGGATCATCGAGCTAGAAGGAGAACTGAAGTCTACACGCAAGGACTACATGGACGAGATCGTAGCTCTAGCAAGGCACAATAACGATCTTAAGCAGGAGATTGAAGAACTCAAGAGCAAGTTAGCATCCATGGAGGAAGACGAGTACGTCGCATGTCCGGACAACTACATCATCATCGACGACACCGATTCGGATCCAAGTGAACCCGACTTTGAAGACGAAGCTGGAGCAGATATCATGGAGTCTTCCACCGGTTCAAATTTCTAGATGACCACCAGATAGTAGTAGTATTCCCCCATGTAAACATTATAGTCGAGCACTTTTGCGATAGTTAGATCGTTTGTAAGCCCTTGTTTGATTGAATGAAGTGATTTTGTGTGCATTTTCTCATGTGCATTGGGGTAGTGTTTTCCCTTTAGACCTCACTCTATTCTCAATTCTCGTCTTTTCTAAACCCTCACATGCCTCCGAGACGTGACAATGGATTCCCACCGGAGCTCACTCAGTCGATCCAGCAGGAGAATCAATTGATGCAGATGTTAGTTCAGAATCAGTAGAACAACAACAACAACCCACCACCACCTGTTGACCACTTAGCCCGTTTTCTTAGGCTGAATCCGCCGGTGTTTTCCAGTAGCACCGAGCCGATAGTAGCAGACGATTGGCTCCGCAAGATAGGAAGGGAGTTGACCACTGCAGGATGCACGGATGGTGAGAAAGTGAAGTATGCCGCTCACCAGCTTGACGGACCCGCGGCAGCATGGTGGGAGAATTTCACAGCCACTTACCCAGTTGACACTGTCACATGGGATCAGTTTCAGCAAGCTTTCCGCACTGCCCATGTTTCAGCAGGAGCTATGGCCATAAAGAAGCGTGAGTTTCGCAACTTGCGCCAAGGAGGACGGACAGTTGGCCAGTATGTGGAGGAGTTTAGTAAGCTAGGACGTTATGCCCAAGATGACGTTGCTACGGATGCAGCTAAGCAGGAGAAATTTTTGGAAGGACTGAATGATGAACTAAGCATGAAATTGATGGTAGCGAGTTTCAACAACTACCAGGAGTTGGTAGATCATGCCGTCATGATTGAAGGGAAGCAACAGCAGATGGAGAACCGTAAGAGGAAGTATGGACAGGGGAAGTATAACTCTGGAGCCCAGCAGAAGCCCCGTTTTACCCCTAAACCGGGATTTCAGTTTCAGCATACCCATGGAGGAGGTAGCTCGCACAACCATAATGGCCACAAGAATGGTAATGGGAATGGAGGAAGCAACGGCCATAACCGGACCACCCCATCGACCCCAACCAAGAGAGACCTGAGTCAAGTCACCTGTTTCAAGTGTTCGAAGACCGGACATTATGCCAATGAATGTCCCGAAGGCCAGAATGGAAATGGCAATGGAAGCTCTGGGAAGAAGCCGAACCCTTTCAATAGGGGACAGGTGAACCACGTTAATGTGGAGGAGGTTGAAGATCAGCCCGATGCAGTAATAGGTAAGTTTTTGGTTAAGTCATTTACTGCACTCGTTCTTTTTGATACTGGTGCATCGCATTCATACATATCAAGGGGATTTGTGGAAAAGTATAGCCTGCCCACTAGGATTCTTAAAACACCTATGTTAGTAAGCTCACCAGGAGCAGAGTACATGGCCAGACAAGCATGTTTTCAAGTGCCATTGAGTATAGGAAGGCATGTATTCCCAACGGATTTAATTATTCTGGAATCCCAAGGGTTGGATGTGATTCTTGGTATGGATTGGCTGTCGATGTATGGAGGAAACATCGATTGCGCCAGTAAGACAATTTTGCTTACCACACCAGAAGGAAGAAGGATCAAGTATGTATCCCGGCATGTGCCAAACAGGACACAAGTAAATTCCTTATCAGGAGTTGTGCAAGAAGAAGTACCAGTGGTAAAGGATTTTCCTGATGTATTTCCTGAGGAATTACCAGGCATGCCATCAGATAGAGACATTGAGTTTTTGATTGAGTTATTGCCAGGTATAGGCCCAATATCTAAGCGACCATATAGGATGCCAGCAAAGGATTTGGTGGAAATTAAGAATCAGATTAAGGAGTTATTGGATAAAGGTTACATTCGCCCAAGTTCTTCGCCTTGGGGATCACCCGTACTTCTAGTGGAAAAGAAGGATGGATCATTAAGGATGGTTGTAGATTATCGGGGATTGAATGAAGTAACCATCAAGAACAAGTACCCACTGCCAATGATTAATGATCTGTTTGATTGTTTGCAAGGAGCTAAAGTGTTTTCCAAGATCGATTTGCGATCAGGGTACCACCAGTTGAAGATTCGAGAGCAGGACATACCTAAGACAGCTTTTACCAAGAGATACGGATTGTATGAGTATACCGTTATGTCATTTGGATTGACTAACGCGCCTGCCTATTTTATGAACATGATGAACAAAGTGTTTATGTAGTTTTTGGATAAGTTCGTCGTAGTGTTCATTGATGATATCCTGGTTTACTCGAAGAATGAAGAAGAGCATAATGAACATTTGCGTTTGGTATTGGAGAAGCTAAGGGAACATCAGTTATATGCCAAATTTAGCAAATGTGAGTTTTGGTTGAAGAAAGTTGGATTCCTTGGACACGTTATATCCGGAGAAGGTATAGCAGTTGACCCCACAAAGGTTGAGACCGTAACCGAATGGGAAGCACCAACGACCGTTGGAGAGATCCGGAGTTTTCTGGGACTCGCAGGATATTGCCGGAGGTTCATTGAGAATTTCTCAAAGATTGCGAAGCCTATGACTGAATTGTTGAAGAAGGATACCAAGTTCAAATGGACTGAGGAATGTGAGGCTAGTTTTTAGGAGTTGAAGAAACGTTTGGTTACCTCACCAGTATTGATTTTGCCAGATCAGACCAAGGATTATGAGGTGTATTGCGACGCTTCACGTCGAGGACTTGGAGCAGTGCTTATGCAGGAAGGAAGAGTTGTTTCGTATGCTTCACAACAACTGAAGCCTCATGAGTTGAATTATGCCACGCATGATTTGGAGTTAGCAGCCGTAGTGCATGCATTGAAGACGTGGAGACATTTCCTCATTGGAAATCATTGTGAGGTGTACACGGATCACAAGAGTTTGAAGTACATTTTCACGCAGAAGGAGTTGAACCTCAGACAAAGGAGATGGTTGGAGCTCATCAAGGATTACGACATGAGATTGCATTACCATCCCGGAAAAGCTAATGTAGTAGCTGACGCATTGAGCCGTAAGATCCATGTCAACACCCTAGTGACGGGAGAAGTACCCAAGGAGTTAGCAGAAAACCTTCGTGAGCTATGTTTGGAAATAGTTCCGAGAGGCTATGTAGCAGCATTGGAGATTCAGTCAACATTGATGGATAAGATCAGAAAAGCTCAGAAGTCTGACAAGGAGATTGCTGCTATAAAAGAGAAATTGAGCGAAGGAAAAGCAAAGGGATTTCGTGAGGATGAGCACGATACCCTATGGTTTGAGGACCGTGTTTATGTGCCCAATGACCCGGAGATCAGGAAGTTGATTTTGCAAGAGGCGCATGATTCACCGTATTCGATTCACCCAGGGAATACCAAGATGTATTTGGACTTGAAGGAAACATTCTGGTGGACCGGAATGAAGAAGGATATTGCAGCCTATGTAGCAGTTTGTGACGTATGTCAAAGAGTAAAGGCAGAGCATCAGAAGCCAGCAGGATTGTTACAACCATTGCCGATACCCGAATGGAAGTGGGATAAGATAGGCATGGATTTTATCACAGGACTACCCAGGACGAAAGCAGGCTTTGACTCGATATGGGTAGTTGTTGATCGTTTGACGAAGGTAGCACATTTCATTCCAGTTAAGACCACTTACACCAGTGCTAAGTTGGCAAAGATATACATGACTAGGATCATTTGTTTGCATGGAGTTCCGAGGAGTATCGTATCAGATAACAGTTTCGTCCCATGACAACAGTTACGAAGTTGGAGACTGTCAATTCTTTGGACCAAATTTGATTAAGGAGTCTGAACGGAAGGTTAAGTTGATTCGCGATAGGCTCAAGGTAGCCCAGTCCAGGCAGAAGAGCTACGTAGATTCTAAACGCAAGGAGATAGTTTACGGAACCGGAGACAGAGTTTATCTCCGAGTATCCCCACTTCGAGGAGTTAAGCGCTTTGGAGTTAAGGGAAAGTTAGCACCGCGTTTCGTTGGACCGTATAAGATTTTGCAACGTATGGGAGAAGTCGCTTATAAGTTGGAATTACCAGAGGGACTGTCAGGACTTCATGACGTATTCCATGTGTCTCAGCTGAAGAAATGTCATGCCGATATGGCGGAGATACCGCTAAGAGATACCGTGCCACTCAAAGCGATTCAGTTAAAGGATGACCTAACGTATGAGGAGAAGCCAGTCAAGATTCTCGAGTTTACCAGTAGAGTTACTCGCAGCAAGGTTATCAAATTTTGCAAAGTTCAGTGGAACCACCACTCAGAGGATGAAGCCACCTGGGAGAGAGAAGAAGATTTGCTCAAGGACCACCCTCACCTATTTTCTAGCCAACCCGAATCTCGAGGGCGAGATTCACCTTAAGGGGTGTAGGTTTGTAACATCCCAAATTGTCAATTTGGAATGTTATACACTAGATCATCATGCATATCATATTTTCTTGCATTTTGGTTGATCCTAGAAATTTCACGCAACTCAAGGACCTCCGGAGAGAGTTGGAGATTTCGTTATTTTCATATTTGAGTTCTCTCAAATTTTGAAAAAAAGGATCATTTGATTTATTTTATTTTATCTTCAATTATTTTTCCAATATCAAAATATGAGAGAGGGAATAATATGACTTTCCCAAAATTTAGGAAAAATGAAGATTTAATAAATAGATCAATTTTGTTTGCCGGAGTTTTATTTGCATTTTATTTGGATAGGGAAAAATGCGCGTTTTCGAAAATTGCATTTTAGGCCCGGAGAAAAGTTCATTTTGTTCGGCTCATTTTTAGGAGTCGGGGAAAATTTACTTTAGATTTTTCGGAGTTCGTTTAGATCTCTTTTTGTTTTTTTCTGCGCGCTGAACCGTTTATAAAAAAAAAGACTTACCGCAGGCCGGCCACAGCCCCAGCCGCCGCTGCGCCCCTGCGCCCAGGCGCGCCAGCGCAAGGCCAGGAGGCCGCCGCCGCCTCTTGCTCCTGTACCGAATCCTAAAAGGATTGTAGGGCGCCCCTTGCCCCTTTTTCCTTATTTCGTTATTCCTATTCCTAGTCTAATTCCTTGCCCTCTACCCCAAGTAAACCCCTCCCCTCCCCAATATAAATACCCAAGCACCCCCCCCTCTAAACATCAAATCAAAACCCCTCTCTCCACCACCCAAGCCGCACCTCACCCCGCGCCTCTCACCCGCGCCACGCCCTGCGTCACCCGCCGCCGCCGCGCCTTGCCTACATCGCCGCCGCCCCTCACCCACGCCACCGCCGCCGCTGCCCAACGCCGCCGCCGCCGGAGCCCCTCACCGGAGACCTCGCCGGAGGTACCGCGCCGCGTCTCTTTTCTTTTCCTCGGATCGTTTTCTTCTAATCGTTCCGATTCTTTTCTTCTCTTCCGATTCGTTTTCTTTCCGTTTCTTCTCTAAACCGTTCCGGTTTTCTAGATCGGTTTTTCGTTCGGTTTTCTTTTCCGAAACCCTAGATCGGATTCGTTTTCTTTTTCGATTTAGTTGCCTTTGGACCGTTTGCCGGACCGTTCGTCCTAACGAACGTGATCACCGGATTTTTCCAGGTTAACGAACGTCCGTTCGTTTAACCGTTCTTTGTTTTCTTTCTCGTCGGATTTATTCCGCGTTCTTTCCGATCGTGATCTCAGATCCGATCTTCGTTCTAGTCTTTCTTTCCGCTCGTTTATCGGAATCAGGTGATTCAAGCGCCTGGAGTTCATCTCGAAACCGCCGTTCCGTCTAATCAACGTAAACAAGTTTTTGCCCTGGTAAAATTTGACCTAGATTCAACTTGCTAGAACCGAGTTGTTTTCTTCCGCCGTTTGTTTTCCGTTTCTTTGTTCGGTTCATTCTTTCTTTGCAACCGGAGTTCTTAAGTTGAACTATCTGGTTCGATCTCTTGTTCGAGTTTTACCTGTGCATTAGATGAGTACTTATTGTGTGCTTGTTGTTTGTCTGTGATAGATTACCCGGATTGCGCCGCTTGTTACTTCGAAACCCTAGGACTCGCGGATCATCAGCAAGGCAAGTTCACACTTTGATCATACCTTTTCTACAACCCAGTTTTATTGCATTAGATCAATCCTCACACATTGCATGATTAGGATCTAATTAAATTGTGGGATGGGAAGTAGATGAGGTAGTACCTACTACCTGTATTATTATGAAACCCTTGGGAGTTACTTCTACGTTTGCTTATTATGCCATGCTATGCTAGTAGACGTGGATTGGGTGAGTGATATCCATGACAGATGTGAGTTGATAATTTTAATGGTTTATCTAAGGTGGCAACTTAAACACACATCTGGGTGGATTGAGGCACCTGATGTCTATCAGGACTTGCCTGTTTTTTTTGGACCGCCACCCAGGCTCAAAGGGATCATAAGATAATTCATGCTAGAAACTTCCGTGTGCAGCCACATGCTACTATGGGCTCTGGCATAGTTGACTAAGTTGTGCGAACTCTTACGGGGTGGACTAGAAGATGTAGGGGATGTAGGTGTACCGGTCTACCCCACATGTAAGGTGCTAGTGCTTCTGAAAGACTATGTCCCGGTCATCCGTTTCTCAAACACCATGTAGTGCGAGAAAACAAACGGAGGCGATCGAGTCGTGTGGGGAAAAGTGCGCAAACCTCTGCAGAGTGTACAAACTAATCATGATTAGCCGTGTCCCCGGTTATGGACAACTTGAGTATCTAGTACTTGAATATCATTGTGAATCTCAACATGTTACTTCTAATTAATGTTGTTGGGTTTTAATTGTACTTTTAATTGGGATTGAGAATGCTGTCAACCATTCTCAATGTTTCACAACCACCATGATAGTTAAATAAATTTATTCCTTTGCCGTAGGGAAAAATTGGCTTTAAGCAAAACAGTAACCATAGAGCTTTCCACCAGCCAAATATGCATATAGTATAGCTGTTTCATTCCATTACTCTCTATGTGTTACATTGCCAGCATATTCCATGTGCTGACCCGTTTTCGGGCTGCAACGTTAATGTTGCAGACTTTTCAGACGACGATTGAGGTGCTTTTAGGTCGTGGTTCTATACTCAGTGATGCCGCTGGAGTTGATGGACCCATTTATCTTCCAAGTCTTCCGCTGTTAGATGGCCTTCAGCCATATTTTTTGTAATAAGTTATTTTTGAGCCATCGATGTAATAAGTGTGTGATTGCAACTCTGCTATAAATCCTCGATGTACTGTGTGGTATCAGCATTACTGATCCAGGGATGACACCGTAGCACAGTAGACGTGATCCATTCGGGTCAGGTCGCTACACGGACACTGACAGTAGTGTTACTATATACAAAGCTCGAATTGTCGCAAAAATGTTTTCGACAAATTCAAGGTGTTGACTACGATGAGATTTTCTCACTCGTATCGATGCTTAAAAGCTTGTCCGAATCATGTTAGCAGTTGCCGCATTTTATGAAATCTGGCAAATGGATGTCAAAATTGTATTCCTTAATGGATTTCTTAAAGAAGAGTTGTATATGATGCAACTGGAAGGTTTTGTCGATCCTAAAGGTGCTAACAAAGTGAGCAAGCTCTAGCGATCCATCTATGGACTGGTGCAAGCATCTCGAAGTTGGAATATATGCTTTGATAAAGTGATCAAAGCATATGGTTTTATACAGACTTGCGGTGAAGCCTGTATTTACAAGAAAGTGAGTGGGAGCACTACAACATTTCTGATAAGTATATGTGAATGACACATTGTTGATCGGAAATAATGTAGAATTTCTGAAAGCATAAAGGAGTTTTTCAAAGAAAGACCTCGATGAAGCAACTTACACATTGAGCGTCAAGATCTATAGAGATAGATCAAGATGCTTGATAAGTTTTTTCAATGAGTACATACCTTGACAAGATTTTGAAGTAGTTCAAATGGAACGGTCAAAGAAGGAGTTCTTGCCTGTGTTGCAAGGTATGAAGTTGACTAAAGACTCAAAACCCGACCACAACAGAAAATAGAAAGAGAATGAAAAGTCATTCCCTATGCCTCAGTCATAGGTTCTATAAAGTATGATATGTTGTTTACCAGCCCTATTGTATACCTTAGCATGATTCTGGCAAGGGAGTACAATAATGATCTAGGAGTAGATCACTGCACATCAGTGAAAATTATCCTTAGAGGACTAAGGGAATATTTCTCGGTTATGGAGGTGATAAAAGAGTTCATCGTAAAGAGTTACGTTGATGCAAGCTTTTTACATTGATCTAGATGACTCTAAGTCTCGATCTGGATACATATTGAAAGTGGGAGAAATTAGCTAGAGTAGCTCCGTGCAGAGCATTATAGACATAGAAATTTGCAAAATACATACGGATCTGAATGTTGCAAACCCGTAGACTAAACTTTTCTCACAAGCAAAACATGATCACACTTTGGGTGTTAATCACATAGCGATGTGAACTAGATTATTGACTCGAAGTAAACACTTTGCGTATTAGTCACATGGAGATGTGAACTAATCACATAAAGATGTGAACTAGATTATTGACTCTAGTTCAGAGATTGAAGGAAATATGCCCTAGAGGCAATAATAAAGTTATTATTTATTTCCTTATATCATGATAAATGTTTATTATTCATGCTAGAATTGTATTAACCGGAAACTTAGTACATGTGTGAATACATAGACAAACAAAGTGTCACTAGTATGCCTCTACTTGACTAGCTCGTTGAATCGAAGATGGTTGAGTTTCCTAGCCATAGACATGAGTTGTCATTTGATTAACGGGATCACATCATTATAGAATGATGTGATTAACTTGACCCATTCCGTTAGCTTAGCACGATGATCGTTTAGTTTGTTGCTACTGCTTTCTTCATGACTTACACATGTACCTCTAACTATGAGATTTTCTAACTCCCGAATACCGGAGGAACACTTTGTGTGCTACCAAACGTCACAACGTAACTGGGTGATTATAAAGGTGCTCTACAGGTGTCTCGGATGGTACTTGTTGAGTTGGCATAGATCGAGATTAGGATTTGTCACTCCGATTGTCGGAGAGGTATCTCTGGGCCCTCTCAGTAATGCACATCACTATAAGCCTTGCAAGCAATGTGACTAATGAGTTAGTTACGGGATGATGCATTACGGAACGAGTAAAGAGACTTGCCGGTGACGAGATTGAACTAGGTATTGAGATACCGACGATCAAATCTCGGGCAAGTTACATACTGCTGACAAAGGGAACAATGTATGTTGTTATGAGATTTGACCAATAAAGATCTTCGTAGAATATGTAGGAGCCAATATGAGCATCCAGGTTCCGCTATTGGTTATTGACCGGAGATGTGTATCGGCCATGTCTACATAGTTCTCGAACCCGTAGGGTCCACACGCTTAACGTTTTGTGACGATTTGTATTATGAGTTATGTGATTTGATGACCGAAGTTTTTTTGGAGTCCCGAATGAGATCGGGAACATGATGAGGAGTCTCTAAATGGTCGAGCCGTAAAGATCGATATATTGGAAGGCTATATTCGGATATCGGAAAGGTTTTGAGTGATCCGGGTATTTTTCGGAGTACCGAGGGAGTTACGGGAATACGGGAGTACATATGGGCCTTAATGGGCTTTAATGGAAAAAGAGGAGAAGCCACGAGGGCTGGCCGCGCCCCCCCCCCCCCACCATGGGCCTAGTCCGAATTGGACTAGGGGAGGGGCTGCGCCCCCTCTTTCCTTCTCCTCCCCTTCTCCTTCCTTCTCCATCCTAGTAGGACTAGGAAAGGAGGAATCCTACTCCTACTAGGAGGAGGATTCCTCCCCCCTTGGCGCGCCTAGAGAGGCCGGCCAGCCGACCTCGCCTCCCTCCTTTATATACGTGGGGAGGGGGCACCCTAGAACACACAAGTTGATCAGTTGATCTTTTAGCCATGTGCGGTGCCCCCCTACACCATAATCCACCTCGGTCATATCGTAGCGGTGCTTAGACGAAGCCCTACGTCGGTAGCATCATCATCACCGTTATCACGCCGTCATGCTGAGGGAACTCTCCCTCGAAGCTCTGCTGGATCGGAGTTCATGGGACGTCATCGAGCTGAACGTGTGCTGAACTTGGAGGTGTCGTACGTTCGGTACTTGGACCAATCGGATCTGAAGACGTACGACTACATCAACCGCGTTCTCATAACGCTTCCGCTTACGGACTACGAGGGTTCGTGGATGACACTGTCCCCTCTCGTTGCTATGCATCACCATGATCTTGCGTGTGCATAGGAATTTTTTTGAAATTACTGTGTTCCCCAACACTTCTAAAGGACTCTCACAGTAATATAAGTGAAGCATGGGAGATCAATAATTTCTATAAAATAAAACCACCACCGTGCTCGAAAAGTTATAAGTGAAGCACTAGAACAACATTATCTAGCTCAAAAGATATAAGTGAAGCACATAGAGTAGTCTAATAAATTCCGATTCATGTGTGTCTCTCCAAAAGGTGTGTACAGCAAAGATGATTGTGGTAAAATAATAAGCAAAGACTCAAATCATAGAATACGCTCCAAGCAAAACACATATCATGTGGTGAATAAAAATATAGCCTCAAGTAAAGTTACCAATGGATGAAGACGAAAGAGGGGATGCCTTCCGGGGCATCCCCTGGCTTAGGATTTTAGTTGGCCTTGAATTTTACCTTGGGGTGCCATGGGCATCCCTAATCTTAGGATCTTGCCACTCCTTATTCCAAAATCCATCAAATCTTACCCAAAACATGAAAACTTCACAACACAAAACTCAACAGAAAATCTCATGAGCTCCGTTAGTATAAGAAAACAAATCACCACTTTAAGGTATTGTAATGAACTCATTATTTATTTATATTGGTGTTAAAACTACTGTAATCTAACTTGTCTATGGTTCATAACCCCGATACTAGCCATAGATTCATCAAAATAAGCAGACAACACACGAAAAACAGAATCTGTCAAAAACAGAACAGTTTGTAGCAATCTGTATCAAATGATACTTCTGTAACCCCCAAAATTCTGAAATAAATTGTTTGAAGTGAGGAATTTGTCTATTAATCATCTTCAAAAAGAATCAACCTAATATCACTCTCTAGTAAAAAATTGCTGCTAATCTCGTGAGAGCTAAAGTTTCTGTTTTTTACAGCAAGATCGCAAAGACTTTCCCCAAGTCTTCCCAAAGGTTCTACTTGGCACAAACACTAACTAAAACATAAAACCACATATAAACAGAATATATATGAATTATTTATTACTAAACAGAAACAAAAATAAAATTGCGTTTCCTCCCAACAAGCGCTATCGTTTAACGCCCCTAGCTAGGCATGAGAGCAAGAATAGATCTAGGTATTGTCATCTTTGGCATGCAATTCATAAGTGGATCTCATAATAGATTCATAAGGTAATTTAATTTTCTTTCTAGGAAAGTGTTCCATTCCTTTCCTTAACGGAAATTGGAATCTAATATTCCCTTCTTTCATATCAATAATTGCACCAATCGTTCTAAGGAAAGGTCTACTAATAATAATATGGCATGTAGGATTGCAATCTATATCAAGAACAATGAAATCTACGGGCACATAATTCCTATTTGCAACAATAAGAACATCATTAGTCCTTCCCATAGGTTTCTTAATGGTGGAATCCGCAAGATGGAAATTTAAAGAACAATCATCAAATTCACGGAAACCTAACACATCACACAAAGTTTTTGGAATCGTGCACCCAAATCACATAAAGCATAACACTCATGATCTTTAATATTAAGTTTAATAGTAGGTTCCCACTCATCATAAAGTTTTCTAGGGATAGAGACTTCTAATTCAAGTTTCTCTTCATAAGATTGCATTAAAGCATCAACGATATGTTTGGTAAAAGCTTTATTTTGACTATAAGCATGGGGAGAATTTAACACAGATTGCAACAAGAAATTCAATCTATAAAAGAGAAATTATCATAATTAAATTCCTTGAAATCCAAAATAGTGGGTTCATTGCTATGTAAAGTTTTGACCTCTTCAATCCCACTTTTACCAATTTTTACATCAGGACCTAAAAACTCCGAATCGTTGGGACGCCTTTTAACTAAAGTTGACTCATCTCCAGTCCCATCTTTAACAAGATTCATATTGGAAAACAAATACTTAATAGGGGATACATCACTCACTTTTAGATCTTCATCATTATTATCATGAAAACTAGAAGAACACGCTATTACAAAGCAATCCTTTTTAGCACGCATCGTAGCGGTTCTTTCTTTGCACTCATCAATGGAAATTCTCATGGCTTTGAGAGACTCATTGATATCATGCTTAGGTGGAATAGATCTAAGTTTCAAAGAATTAACATCAAGAGAAATTCTATCCACGTTCCTAGCCAACTCATCAATCTTAGGCAATTTTTCTTCAAGCAAAGCACTGAAATTCTTTGAGAAATCATAAATTATTTAACACTAGTCTCAAAATTAGAGGGAATCTTATTAAAATTTCCATAAGAGTGTTGGAAATATGCCCTAGAGGCAATAATAAAAGGATTATTATTATATTTCCTTGTTCATGATAATTGTCTTTTATTCATGCTATAATTGTGTTATCCGGAAATCGTAATACATGTGCGAATACATAGACACCAACATGTCCCTAGTAAGCCTCTAGTTGACTAGCTCGTTGATCAACAGATAGTCATGGTTTCCTGACTATGGACATTGGATGTCATTGATAACGAGATCACATCATTAGGAGAATGATGTGATGGACAAGACCAAATCCTAAACATAGCACAAGATTGTATAGTTCGTTTGCTAGAGTTTTTCCAATGTCAAGTATCTTTTCCTTAGACCATGAGATCGTGTAACTCCCGGATACTGTAGGAATGCTTTGGGTGTACCAAACGTCACAACGTAACTGGGTGACTATAAAGGTATACTACGGGTATCTCTGAAAGTGTCTGTTGGGTTGACACGGATCAAGACTGGGATTTGTCACTCCGTGTGACGAAGAGCTGGGCCCACTCGGTAATGCATCATCATAATGAGCTCAAAGTGACCAAGTGTCTGGTCACGGAATCATGCATTACGGTACGAGTAAAGTGACTTGCCGGTAACGAGATTGAACGAGGTATTGGGATACCGACGATCGAATCTCGGGCAAGTAACGTACCGATTGACAAAGGGAATTGTATACGGGGTTGCTTGAATCCTCGACACCGTGGTTCATCCGATGAGATCATCGAGGAGCATGTGGGAGCCAACATGGGTATCCAGATCCCGCTGTTGGTTATTGACCGGAGAGCCGTCTCGGTCATGTCTACATGTCTCCCGAACCCGTAGGGTCTACACACTTAAGGTTCGGTGACGCTAGGGTTGTAGAGATATGAATATGCAGTAACCCAGAAGTTGTTCGGAGTCCCGGATGAGATCCCGGATGTCACAAGGAGTTCCGGAATGGTCCGGAGGTGAATAATTATATATAGGAAGTGCAGTTTCGGCCATCGGGAGAGTTTCGGGGGTCACCGGTATTGTACTGGGACCACCGGAAGGGTCCCGGGGGTCCACCGGGTGGGGCCACCCATCCAGGAGGGCCCCATGGGCTGAAGTGGGGAGGGGAACCAGCCCATAATGGGATGGTGTGCCCCCTTTGGCCCACCCCATGCGCCTAGGGTTGGGAACCCTAGGGTGGGGGGCGCCCCACCTGGCTTGGGGGGCACTCCACCCCTTGGCCGCCGCCCCCCAAGGAGATCCCATCTCCTAGGGCCGGCGCCCCCCTAGGGGAGCCTATATAAAGGGGGGAGGGAGGGGCAGCCGCACCCTTGACTCTTGGCGCCTCCCTCGCCCCTGCTACACCTCTCCCTCTCGCAGAAGAACGGCGAAGCCCTGCTGCGGTGACTGCTGCATCCACCACCACGCCGTCGTGCTGCTGGATCTTCATCAACCTCTCCTTCCCCCTTGCTGGATCAAGAAGGAGGAGACGTCACGCTGACCGTACGTGTGTTGAACACGGAGGTGCCGTCCGTTCGGCGCTAGGATCTCCGGTGATTTGGATCACGTCGAGTACGACTTCCTCATCCCCGTTCTTTGAACGCTTCCGCGCGTGATCTACAAAGGTATGTAGATGCAATCCAATCACTCGTTGCTAGATGAACTCATAGATGGATCTTGGTGAAACCATAGGAAAAAATTTGTTTTCTGCAACGTTCCCCAACAGTGGTATCATGAGCTAGGTCTATGCGTAGTTCTTTTTGCACGAGTAGAACACAATTTGTTGTGGGCGTAGATGTTGTCAACTTTCTTGCCGCTACTAGTCTTATTTTGCTTCAGCGGTATTGTGGGATGAAGTGGCCCGGACCAACCTTACACGTACGCTTACGTGAGACCGGTTCCACCGACTGACATGCACTAGTTGCATAAGGTGGCTGGCGGGTGTCTGTCTCTCCCACTTTAGTTGGAGCGGATTCGATGAAAAGGGTCCTTATGAAGGGTAAATAGAAGTTGACAAATCATGTTGTGGCTTTCACATAGGTAATAAAACGTTCTTGCTAGAACCCTATTGCAGCCATGTAAAACTTGCAACAACAATTAGAGGACGTCTAACTTGTTTTTGCAACAAGTGTTTTGTGATGTGATATGGCCAAAATTGTGATGAATGATGAATGATATATATGTGATATATGAGATGTTCATGCTATTGTAATAGGAATCACGACTTGCATGTCGATGAGTATGACAACCGGCAGGAGCCATAGGAGTTGTCTTTATTTTTTGTATGACCTGCGTGTCATTGAGAAACGCCATGTAAATTACTTTACTTTATTGCTAAACATGTTAGCCATAGTAGTAGAAGTAATAGTTGGCGAGCAACTTCATGGAGACACGATGATGAAGATCATGATGATGGAGATCATGGCGTCATGCCGGTGACAAGATGATCATGGAGCCCCAAGATGGAGATCAAAGGAAGCTATATGATACTGGCCATATCATGTCACTATTATTTGATTGCATGTGATGTTTATCATGTTTTTGCATCTTGTTTACTTAGAACGACGGTAGTAAATAAGATGATCCCTCATAATAATTTCAAGAAAGTGTTCCCCCTAACTGTGCACCGTTGCAACAGTTCGTTGTTTCGAAGCACCACGTGATGATCGGGTGTGATAGATTCCAACGTTCACATACAACGGGTGTAAGACAGATTTACACATGCAAACACTTAGGTTGACTTGACGAGCCTAGCATGTACAGACATGGCCTCGGAACACAAAAGACCGAAAGGTCGAGCATGAGTCGTATAGAAGATACGATCAACATGAAGATGTTCACCGATGTTGACTAGTCCGTCTCACGTGATGATCGGACACGGCCTAGTTAACTCAGATCATGTTATACTTAGATGACTGGAGGATGTCTATCTAAGTGGGAGTTCATTGAATAATTTGATTAGATGAACTTAATTATCATGAACTTAGTCTAAAATCTTTACAACATGCATTGTAGATGAAATGGCCAATGTTGTCCTCAACTTCTACGCGTTCCTAGAGAAAACCAAGCTGAAAGACGATGGCAGCAACTATACGGACTGGGTCCGGAACCTGAGGATCATCCTCATAGCTGCCAAGAAAGATTATGTCCTACAAGCACCGCTAGGTGAAGCACCTGCTCTCCCTGCAGAACAAGACGTTATGAACGCTTGGCAGACACGTCCTGATGATTACTCCCTCGTTAAGTGCGGCATGCTTTACAGCTTAGAACTGGGGCTCCAAAAGCGTTTTGAGAGACACGGAGCATATGAGATGTTCGAAGAGCTGAAAATGGTTTTTCAAGCTCATGCCCGGGTCAAGAGATATGAAGTCTCCGACAAGTTCTTCAGCTGTAAGATGGAGGAAAACAGTTCTGTCAGTGAGCACATACTCACTATGGCTGGGTTACATAACCGCTTGACTCAGCTGGGAGTTAATCTCCCGGATGACGCGGTCATTGACAGAATCCTTCAGTCGCTTCCACCGAGCTACTAGATCTTTGTGATGAACTTCAATATGCAGGGGATGGAAAAGACCATTCCTGAAGTATTTGCAATGCTGAAATCAGCAGAGGTAGAAGTCAAAAAGGAACATCAAGTGTTGATGGTGAATAAAACCACTAAGTTCAAGAAAGGCAAGGGTAAGAAGAACTTCAAGAAGGACGGCAAGGGAGTTGCCGCGCCCGGCAAGCAAGCTGCCGGGAAGAAGCCAAAGAATGGACCCAAGCCTGAGACTGAGTGTTTTTATTGCAAGGGAAGTGGTCACTGGAAGCGGAACTGCCCCAAATACTTAGCGGACAAGAAGGCCGGCATCACGAAAGGTATATGTGATATACATGTAATTGATGTGTACCTTACCAGTACTCGTAGTAGCTCCTGGGTATTTGATACCGGTGCGGTTGCTCACATTTGTAACTCAAAGCAGGAGCTGCGGAATAAGCGGAGACTGGCGAAGGATGAGGTGACGATGCGCGTCGGGAATGGTTCCAAGGTCGATGCGATCGCCGTCGGCACGCTACCTCTACATTTACCTACGGGATTAGTTTTAAACCTCAATAATTGTTATTTAGTGCCAGCTTTGAGCATGAACATTGTATCAGGATCTCGTTTAATTCGAGATGGCTACTCATTTAAATCCGAGAATAATGGTTGTTCTATTTATATGAGAGATATGTTTTATGGTCATGCTCCGATGGTGAATGATTTATTCTTAATGAATCTCGAGCGTAATGCTACACATATTCATAGTGTGAATACCAAAAGATGTAAGGTTGATAATGATAGTTCCACATACTTGTGGCACTGCCGCCTTGGTCACATAGGTGTCAAACGCATGAAGAAGCTCCATGCAGATGGACTTTTAGAGTCTCTTGATTACGAATCATTTGACACATGCGAACCATGCCTCATGGGTAAAATGACCAAGACTCCATTCTCAGGAACAATGGAGCGAGCAACCAACTTATTGGAAATCATACATACTGATGTGTGCGGTCCAATGAGTGTTGAGGCTCGCGGTGGCTATCGTTATGTTCTCACCCTCACTGATGACTTGAGTAGATATGGGTATGTCTATTTAATGAAACACAAGTCTGAGACATTTGAAAAGTTCAAGGAATTTCAGAGTGAGGTTCAGAATCAACGTGACAGGAAAATCAAGTTCTTGCGATTAGATCATGGAGGAGAATACTTGAGTCATGAGTTTGGCACACACTTAAGAAAATGTGGAATAGTTTCACAACTGACGCCGCCTGGAACACCTCAGCGTAATGGTGTGTCCGAACGTCGTAATCGCACTCTATTAGATATGGTGCGATCTATGATGTCTCTTACCGATTTACCGCTATCATTTTGGGGCTATGCTTTAGAGACTGCCGCGTTCACTTTAAATAGGGCTCCGTCGAAATCTGTTGAGATGACACCGTATGAATTATGGTTTGGGAATAAACCTAAGCTGTCATTTCTAAAAGTTTGGGGATGCGATGCTTATGTCAAGAAACTTCAACCTGAAAAGCTCGAACCCAAGTCGGAAAAATGCGTCTTCATAGGATACCCTAAAGAAACTATTGGGTATACCTTCTACTTTAGATCCGAAGGCAAGATCTTTGTTGACAAGAATGGATCATTTCTAGAGAAGGAGTTTCTCTCGAAAGAAGTAAGTGGGAGGAAAGTAGAACTTGATGAAGTATTACCTCTTGAACCGGAAAATGGCGCAACTCAAGAAAATGTTCCTGAGGTGCCTGCACCGACTAGAGAGGAAGTTAATGATGATGATCATGAAACTTCAGATCAAGTTGCTACTGAACTTCGTAGGTCCACAAGGACACATTTCGCACCAGAGTGGTACGGCAACCCTGTCTTGGAAATCATGTTGTTAGACAACGGTGAACCTTCGAACTATGAAGAAGCGATGGCAGGCCCGGATTCCGACAAATGGCTGGAAGCCATGAAATCCGAGATAGGATCCATGTATGAAAACGAAGTATGGACTTTGACTGACTTGCCCGTTGAGCGGCAAGCCATAGAAAATAAATGGATCTTTAAGAAGAAGACAGACGCGGATGGAAATGTGACCATCTATAAAGCTTGGCTTGTCGCTAAGGGTTATCGACAAGTTCAAGGGGTTGACTACGATGAGACTTTATCACCCGTAGCGAAGTTGAAGTCCGTCCGAATCATGTTAGCAATTGCCGCATTCTATGATTATGAGATATGGCAAATGGACGTCAAAACGGCATTCCTTAATGGTTTCCTTAAGGAAGAATTGTATATGATGCACCCGGAAGGTTTTGTCGATCCTAAGAATGCTGACAAGGTATGCAAGCTCCAACGCTCGATTTATGGGCTGGTGCAAGCATCTCGGAGTTGGAACATTCGCTTTGATGAGATGATCAAAGCATTTGGGTTTATGCAGACTTATGGAGAAGCCTGCGTTTACAAGAAAGTGAGTGGGAGCTCTGTAGCATTTCTCATATTATATGTAGATGACATAATTTTGATGGGAAATGATATAGAGCTTTTCGACAGCATTAAGGCCTACTTGAATAAGAGTTTTTCAATGAAGGACCTTAGAGAAGCTGCTTATATATTAGGCATCAAGATCTATAGAGATAGATCAAGACACCTCATAGGTCTTTCACAAAGCACATACCTTGATAAAATATTGAAGAAGTTCAATATGGATCAGTCTAAGAAGGGGTTCTTGCCTGTGTTGCAAGGTGTGAAATTGAGCTCAGATCAATGTCCGACCACGACAGAAGATATATAAGAGATGAGTGTCATCCCCTATGCCTCAGCCATAGGGTCTATTATGTATGCCATGCTATGTACCAGACCTGACGTAAACCTTGCCGTAAGTTTGGTAGGTAGGTACCAAAGTAATCCCGGCAAGGAACACTGGACAGCGGTCAAGAATATCCTGAAGTACCTGAAAAGGACTAAGGAAATGTTTCTCGTTTATGGAGGTGACGAAGAGCTCGTCGTAAAGGGTTACATCGATGCTAGCTTCGACACAGATCTGGATGACTCTAAGTCACAAACCGGATACGTGTATATTTTGAATGGTGGGGCAGTAAGCTGGTGCAGTTGCAAGCAGAGCATCGTGGCGGGATCTACATGTGAAGCGGAGTACATGGCGGCCTCGGAGGCAGCGCATGAAGCAATTTAGGTGAAGGAGTTCATCACCGACCTAGGAGTCATACCCAATGCGTCGGGGCCGATCAAACTCTTCTGTGACAACACTGGAGCTATTGCACTTGCCAAGGAGCCCAGGTTTCACAAGAAGACCAGGCACAGCAAGCGTCGCTTCAACTCCATTCGTGAAAATGTTCAAGATGGAGACATAGATATTTGTAAAGTACATACGGACCTGAATGTAGCAGATCTGTTGACTAAACCTCTCCCTAGAGCAAAACATGATCAACAGCAGAATTCCATGGGTGTTCGATTCATCACAATGTAACTAGATTATTGACTCTAGTGCAAGTGGGAGACTGTTGGAAATATGCCCTAGAGGCAATAATAAAAGGATTATTATTATATTTCCTTGTTCATGATAATTGTCTTTTATTCATGCTATAATTGTGTTATCCGGAAATCGTAATACATGTGTGAATACATAGACACCAACGTGTCCCTAGTAAGCCTCTAGTTGACTAGCTCGTTGATCAACAGATAGTCATGGTTTCCTAACTATGGACATTGGATGTCATTGGTAACGAGATCACATCATTAGGAGAATGATGTGATGGACAAGACCCAATTATGAACGAGGCTCACAATTCACTCCTATCTATTCATCCTGGAAGTGCAAAGATGTACCATGAACTCAAGCAGTCGTATTGGTGGACTCGAATGAAGCGAGAGATTGCTCAGTTCGTGAATGAATGTGATGTCTGCAGAAGAGTGAAAGCAGAACACACCAACGGCCAGCTGGTCTCCTCCAACCTCTTGCCATTCCAGAATGGAAGTTTGACCATATTGAGATGGACTTCGTGATTGGATTTCCCTAGTCCAAGCGTGGCAATGATGGTATCTTCGTTGTCATCGACAAGCTCACTAAAGTGGCTCATTTTCTTCTTATCAAGGAATCTATCACAGCAGCTTAGTTGGCAGAGCTATATACCTCCAGGATTGTCTCTTTGCACGGCATTCCACAGTTGATATCTTCAGATCGTGGAAGCATCTTTACCTCTAAGTTTTGGGATTCCTTCCAGAAGGCCATGGGCACCAACATTCGGTTCAGCACAGCCTTCCATCCTCAAACTAGTGGACAACTCGAGCAAGTAAATCAAATTCTTGAAGATATGCTCAGGGCATGTGTCATTTCTTTCGGTATGAAGTGGGAAGATTGTCTTCCATATGCCGAGTTCTCCTACAACAACTGCTTCCAAGCGAGTTCGGGCAAGGCCCCATTCGAGATTCTCTATGGCAGAAAGTGTCGTACTCCTCTTAACTGGTCAAAGACTGGTGCACGCCAACTTCTTGGCAATGACTTAATCGCAGAGGCTGAAGAAATGTGCAAAGTCATTCGTGAAAATCTCAAAGCCGCGCAATCGCGCCAGAAGAGTTACTATGATAGAAAGCATCGTGACTTGGCTTTCGAGATCGGAGACCATGTCTACCTCCGCGTCTCTCCAATGAAAGGTACTCGTTGTTTCAGTATCGAAGGGAAGCTTGCCCCTAGATACGTGGGTCCTTTCAAGATCATTGGCAAAAGAGGCGATCTCGCCTATCAACTTGAGCTTCCGTCCAATTTTGCAAACGTGCATGACGTGTTTCACGTGTCTCAGCTTCGCAAGTGTTTCAAGACTCGTGACCGCACCATCAACTTTGAAGAGATTGATCTCCAAGAAGACATGTCTTATCATGAGCATCCCATTGCTATTCTTGAAGAAACTGAGCGCAAGACTCGCAACAAGTCTATCAAATTCCTGAAAGTGAATTGGTCACATCATTCTGACCAAGAAGCCACCTGGGAACGCGAGGACCACCTCTGTTCCGAATATCCAGAGTTTTTCCATTCCTAGATCTCGGGACGAGATCCTTTTGTAGTGGTGGAGTGTTGTAACGCCCCGTATGTAACTTGCCATATTTGTATTACAACTCTTGACATTTTCGGCTCTAAGTTATGTTATTCCCTCCTGGTTGGGTTTTGTCTTCATTTTGCATTTTTTCCATGTCATGCATCTCATATCAGGTCATCATGTGCATCGCATTTGCATACGTGTTTGTCTCATGCATCCGAGCATTTTCCCCGTTGTCCGTTTTGCATTCCGGCACTCCTACGTCCTCCGGCATCCCCTTTTTGCCTCTTTTCGTGTACGAGTGTTAAACGTTCTCGGATTGGACCGAGACTTGCCAAGCGGCCTTGGCACACTACCGGTAGACCGCTTGTCAAGTTTCGTGCCATTTGGAGTCCGTTTGATACTCCAATGGTTAACCGAGGAACCGTAAAGGCCTCGTGTGTGTTGCAGCCCAACACCCTTCCAAAGTGGCCCAAAACCCAGCTAAACCCCCTCCATCCTCTCGGCAGTTCGATCACGATTGCGTGGCCAAAAACCGCACTCCATTTGGACTCTCCTAGCTCCCAGAATCTATAAATAGGCCTCCCCCTCCGAAATTCGCGGATGTAACCCTAGCTTTCTTCCACCCTGCGCCACCGGACACGTCCGCCGATCCGTGCCAGCCAATCGCCTTCCGCCACCTGTCGCCGCACAGCCCGCCTCCGTCGCCGGCCCGGCGAGCCCAGATCGGGCCCGCCCGGCCCATCGCCGCCGCCAGTGCCCCCGCGCCTCCCCGCGCCCGCAATAGCCGACGCGCCGTCCCCGCGACTCCGGCCGCGTCGCGCCTCTCCGGTCGCTGCCCCGCCGCCCGCCGACCGCCTCCGTGCGCCGGTGCCCGCGCGCCACCGCTCCGCGACTCCGGCAGCCGCCGCCGAACCTCGTCGATGCGCGCGCCGCGCCGCCCGGTCTCCTCCGCGCTACCCTCCGGCGGGACCTCGCCGCCCCGTCGTCTCCCTCCTCTGTGGTGGCTTCTCCGGTGACCTTGACGACGAACCCCGAAGTCCATGCTCGGGAACCACGCCAGATCCAGATCCAAAATCTAGGGTTGACCCCGTTTTCTGCCTAAGTCCCTAACATTTTCATGGCATGTTCATCGCATCATAACTCTGCATCCGTAGCTCCGTTTTGGGCGTGTAATATATCAAATTGTTCCTTAGGATGTGCTCTTCAATTTGTTCCATTGCACCATGCTTGTTTGACTCCATCTTGATGCCTAAAATGCTGTTGCAAGAGTGCTATAAAATGTTAGTTTCTGTTTCTTAACAGATTATGGACATTTGTCATTTTTGCCATGATTTTTGTGTGCCTCCTATGAACTTGAGCCCTACATGTGTTTTGGGCTATGCCATGCCATTTTTACATGAGTGTATGCCATGTATTTTTGTGATCAATGTGGTAACTAGCACAAGCATGCAAAGTAGCTCTCGTGATGCTGCTGATTTCAGGGACTTAGAATTCTTCTAAGTCATTTCCCTGATGTTATTTTTATGCCATGTATTCATGTTGCTACAGAGTGATCCATGCCTCTTTTGAGCATGTTCAGTAAGGATGATTTTGAGATATTGTTATGTTCTACCCATCCATGTATTTGTTTGCAATTATGGAGTACCCTAGCATGACTCAATCTTGCTCTACTTTTGCTATAAAATGTTCCTGGCAGACTATTTACGTGTTAATCAATTTTGCCGAGGTTGTTGTAGTTGATCCATGCATGCTATGAGGTTGTTCTTGCCATGTTTAGCTTCTTGATCATGTCTTCTTGCTGGGTGTATGCTTAGTTTGTCATGCAATGCCTCGTGGTGAGTGCATCGAGCTCGCAAACATGCCTAGGTAACTCTGTTTTTGCCATGTCCAGTTTTCTGCTAAGTCTGAATCTGTTAACGAAACTTGCTATGTCTACATGGGTGCCATCATATTTTCTGATCCCTTTTGGCTTATGGTCAATAAGGGACTTTTGTTATATGCTTTTAGTAGATTCATTCCGTGCCTTGCTTTGCTATGATCTGATCCTGTAGCATGTTGTTATCTTGCTCTAAACATTGCTTCCTGATGTTAATTCCTGACATGTTATTTTCGCTAAGTCTGTGATGCTATTATCTTTTGCACTTTTGCCATGCTTGTTTGAACCTGCTCTTGTGTGATTTAGCCGTAGCTTAGTGTTCATTTTTTTCAAGCATCTTGAGTAGATCCCTGCCATGTTCTTAGTTGCTATGTTGGAGTGTAGTAGCTTAGTTTCTTGTTGCATTCTAGATGCCATCGTGCTGTTAATCGCAGAATAGTGCCATTGTTGTTTTGCTTGCCATTTGCAAACCGTGCATCCGATTCCGGTGATCTTTATATCGATTTCGACCGAAATCAACTCATCTTTTCAGTGGCGCTCTTGGTTCGCCAAGTTGAGGCCTAGTTCAATCTTTTCCTTCCGGAGCACGCATATGCATTGCATATTACATCCCGCATATCATGCCATGTTTTGCATCATGTTGCTTGCGCATTGCACCGTGGTTGATTGTGGTTTCCTTTGCTTGTGTACTTGCCTTGGGTAGAGCCGGGAGACGAGTACGTGATCGAGGAACCCGTTGAGTACGCTTACGAGAATCAAGTTTACGTCAATTCGAAGAACTTTGCAGGCAAGATGACCATACCCTCGAAATCACTTCTATCTTTGCTTGCTAGTTGCTCGCTCTATTGCTATGCCTATGTCGCGGTACCTACCACATGCTTTATCATGCCTCCCATATTGCCATGCCAAACCTCTAACCCACCTTGTCCTAGCAAACCGTTGTTTGGCTATGTTACCGCTTTGCTCAGCCCCTCTTATAGCGTTGCTAGTTGCAGGTGAAGATTGGAGTTTGTTCGTTTTTGGAACATGTTTATTGTTGGGATACCATTATTATATCTTGTTTACTTTAATGCACCTATATACTTGGTAAAGGGTGGAAGGCTCGGCCTTTTTCCTGGTGTTTTGTTCCACTCTTGCCGCCCTAGTTTCCGTCATACCGGTGTTATGTTCCTTGATTTTTCGTTCCTTACGCGGTTGGGTTATAATGGGAACCCCTTGACAGTTCGCCTTGAATAAAACTCCTCCGGCAAGGCCCAACCTTGGTTTTACATTTGCCTAACAACCTATAACCTTCCCTTGGGTTTTCGCGAGCCCGAGGGTCATCTTTATTTTAAACCCCCCCCCCCCCCGGGCCAGTGCTCCTCTGAGTGTTGGTCCGAAATGGGCAGCCTGTGGGGCCACCTCGGGGCAACTCGAGGGTTGGTTTTACTCGTAGCTTGACCTATACGTTGTGCATGAGAACGAGATACGTGCGACTCCTATCGAGATTAGTCAGCACATCGGGCGGCTTTGCTGGTCTTGTTTTACCATTGTCAAAATGTCTTGTAACCGGGATTCCGAGTCTGATCGAGCCGTCCGGGAGAAGGAATATCCTTCGTTGACCGTGAGAGCTTGTGATGGGCTAAGTTGGGACACCCCTGCAGGGTTTTGAACTTTCGAAAGTCGTGCCCGCGGTTATGGGCAGATGGGAATTTGTTAATATCCGGTTATAGAGAACCTGACACTTAACTTAAATTAAAATGGATCAATAGCGTGTGTAGCCGTGACGGTCTCTTTTCGGCGGAGTCCGAGAAGAGAACACGGTCTCGTGTTATGCTTGAACGTAAGTAGTTTTAGGATCGCTTCTTGATCTTTGTAGCTTCTCGACCGTGCTTTGCCTTCTCTTCTCGCTCTCATTTGCGTAAGTTAGCCACCATATATGCTAGTGCTTGCTGCAGGTCCACCTCACTACCTTTTACGACCCATAAGCTTAAATAATCTTGATCGCGAGGGTGTGAGATTGTTGAGTCCCTGTGACTCACAGATTACTTCAAAAACCAGATGCAGGTGCCGATGATGCCATTCCAGGAGATGCGACCGAACTCAAGTGGGAGTTCGACGAGGACTCAGGACGTTACTACGTTTCTTTTCCAGACAATCAGTAGTGGAGCCCAGTTGGGGCGATCGGGGATCTTATGCATTTGGGGTTGTCTTTATTTTGGTTCCGTAGTTGGACCTTGATTGTAGTCTGGATGATGTAATGCTATATTTATGTATTGTGTGAAGTGGCGATTGTAAGCCAACTCTGTACCTCTTTCTTATTCAGTACATGGGATGTGTAAAGATTACCCCTCTTGCGACATGCCTACAATGCGGTTACACCTCTAAGTCGTGCTCCGACACGTGGGATATATAGTCGCATCGTGGGTGTTACAACGGTAAAGATAAAAGTGTGATGGTGATACGATACCGGGGCACTCCCCCAAGCTTGGCAGTTGCCAAGGGGAGTGCCATACCCATGTATTTATGTCTCTTTCTTCAGAGGTGAAGGACATGGTGATGATGATGACAATTGTGCCTTCAGCTTTTTCATATTGTAATTGAGAAGAGCGATCTCCTCCTTTAAATCATCGACCACCGATTCCAGCTTCAAGATCTTGTCACATAAATCTCCTTTACTTTTTTGAGGAAAATGAGAAGGAATAGATCGGTTGTTAGAAAGTTTAGCCCTCTTAGGGAGACTAGACTTCTTGAACTTCACGTGCATATCCCCAGGTTGAGGTAGAGGAACATCCTCCTCCTCCGAACTTGAATCATTGATCCTCCTCAAATGAGCATCCTCCTCATCATCTATAGTTCGACCACAAGGAGATAGGTCCCCATAGGTCTTTGGGCCAGCAATGAGATGTGAGACATAGCTCTCTCCGTCGGAGTCTTGAGATGACATCTTGCTCTAAATCTGCTGCAGAAACAACTCGAAACAAAACAGAGGATATTTGCGTGGTACGGTGGTCAAAACCTTCGGGGGATTATGTAACATTTTTTTATCGACCAAAAGAAGTATCGTGCAAGAAAACGGAGTCTGGAGGG
Source organism: Triticum urartu (assembly GCF_056163025.1). NCBI lineage: Eukaryota > Viridiplantae > Streptophyta > Magnoliopsida > Poales > Poaceae > Triticum > Triticum urartu. The sequence goes on from NC_141874.1 coordinate 396,793,423, forward strand.
CACACGAGGTGCCCACGAGGCAGGGGGCGCGCCCTCCACCCTCATGGATGCCTCGTGTCCTTTCCGGACTGCTTCTTATTTTCCTATTATCTTAAATATTCCAAAATGGAGAAAAATTGCTATTAGAACTGTTTTGGGGCCGGTTTACTTACCGTACCACATACCTCTTCCTTTTCAAAGGCTGAAATGTTCAGGAAGGTGTCCCTAATATACTCCTCCGGGGTTACGGTTTCAATAACATTAGTTTCAACATTTATAGGATTACCTGAGATATAACATTTGATTCTTTGACCGTTCACCACTGATGACCCACAAGTATAGGGGATCTATCGTAGTCCTTTCGATAAGTAAGAGTGTCGAACCCAACGAGGAGCAGAAGGAAATGACAAGCGGTTTTTAGTAAGGTATTCTCTGCAAGCACTGAAATTATCAATAACAGATAGTTTTGTGATAAGGTAATTTGTAAAGGGTAACAAGTAACAAAAGTAAATAAGGTGCAGCAAGATGGCCCAATCCTTTTTGTAGCAAAGGACAAGCCTGGACAGACTCTTATATGAGGGGAAACGCTCCCGAGGACACATGGGAATTATCGTCAAGCTATTTTTCATCACGCTCATATGATTCACGTTCGTTACTATGATAATTTGATATGTGGGTGGATCGGTGCTTGGGTACTGCCCTTTCTTGGACAAGCATCCCACTTATGATTAACCCCTATTGCAAGCATCCGCAACTACAAAAGAAGTATTAAGGTAAACCTAACCATAGCATGAAACATATGGATCCAGATCAACCCCTTATGAAGCAACACATAAACTAGGGTTTAAGCTTCTGTCACTCTAGCAACCCATCATCTACTTATTACTCCCCAATGCCTTCCTCTAGGCCCAAACAATGGTGAAGTGTCATGTAGTCGACGTTCACATAACACCACCAGAGGAAAGACAACATACATCTCATCAAAATATCAAACGAAGACCAAATTCACATGACTACTTATAGCAAGATTTCTCCCATGTCCTCAGGAACAAACGTAACTACTCACAAATCATATTCATGTTCATAATCAGAGGGGTATTTATATGCATAAAGGATCTTAACATATGATCTTCCACCAAATAAACCAACTGGCATCAACTACAAGGAGTAATCAACACTACTAGCAACCCACAGGTACCAATCTGAGGTTTTGGGACAAAGATTGGATACAAGAGATGAACTCGGGTTTGAGAGGACATGGTGCTGGTGCAGATGTTGATGGAGATTGACCCCTCCCACTGAGAGGATCGATGGTGATGACGATGGTGATGATTTCCCCCTCCCGGAGGGATGTTTCCCCGGCAGAACAGCTCCGCCGGAGCCCTAGATTGGTTCCGCCTCGTGGCGGCGGTGTTTCGTCCCGAAAGCTTGCTTATCATTTTTTCTTGGACGAAAGAATTCATATAGCAGAAGATGGGCACCGGAGGCCTGCCAGGGGGGCCACGAGACAGGGGGCGCCCCCCCACCCTCGTGGCTAGGGTGTGGGCCCCCTCTGGTTAATTCTTTTGCCGGTATTTTTTATATATTTCGAAACGTGCTCCCGTGAAGTTTCAGGACTTTTGGAGTTGTGCAGAATAGGTCTCTAATATTTGCTCCTTTTCCAGCCTAGAATTCCAGCTGCCAGCATTCTCCCTCTTCATGTAAACCTTGTAAAATAAGAGAGAAAAGGCATAAGTATTGTGACATAATGTGTAGTAACAGCCCATAATGCAATAAATATCGATATAAAAGCATGATGCAAAATGGACGTATCAACTCCCCCAAGCTTAGACCTCGCTTGTCCTCCAGCGGAAGTTGATAACGAAAAATATGACCACATGTTTAGAGATAGAGGTGTTGATAAAATAAAATACGGACAAGAGGGCATCATGGTCATTCTTATAACAGCAACATATCTAAATATTGTCATATGATTTCTTATGCACAAGTAATAATCGATTCCAATGTAAAATATGAATCAGAAACTTCATTGAAAACCAACAAACTATAATATTGGTCACTGAAGCAATTGCAATTTATCATAACATCGGAAAGAGTCAATATAAGAGCTTTTCAACAAGTCCACATACTAAACTATCATTTAGTCTTTCACAATTGCTAACACTCACGCAATACTTGTGGGTATGGAGTTTTAATCGGACATAGAGAAAGATAGGGGCTAATAGTGTTGCCTCCCAACCTTTTACCTCAAGGGTAATGTCAACAATAATAATTCATGCTAACTTACTGATATGTCTCCAACGTATCTACTTTTCCAAACACTTTTGCCCTTGTTTTGGACTCTAACTTGCATGATTTGAATGGAACTAACCCGGACTGACGCTATTTTCAGCAGAATTATCATGGTGTTATTTATGTGCAGGAGCAACCGTTCTCGGAATGACCTGAAACTTCACGGAGCCACTTTTCAGAAAATAAGAAAAATACCTGCAAAAGATGAAGGCCAGGGGGCCCACCACCTCTCCACAAGGGTGGGGGCGCACCTGCCCCCTAGGGCGCGCCCCCTACCTCATGGGCCCCCTGTTGACTCTCCGACTCCAACTCCTACTCCATATATTGAGTTTCGGGGAGAAAAAAATGAGGGAGAAGAAATCATCGCGTTTTACGATACGGAGCCGCCGCCAAGCCCTAAAACCTCTCGGGAGGGCTGATCTGGAGTCCGTTCGGGGCTCCGGAGAGGGGAATCCGTCGCCATCATCATCATCAACCATCCTCCATCACCAATTTCACGATGCTCACCGCCTTGCGTGAGTAATTCCATCGTAGGCTTGCTGGACGGTGATGGGTTGGATGGGATCTATCATGTAATCGAGTTAGTTTTGTTAGGGTTTGATCCCTAGTGTCCACTATGTTCTGAGATTTATGTTGCTATGACTTTGCTATGCTTAATGCTTGTCACTAGGGCCCGAGTGCCATGATTTCAGATCTGAACCTATTATGTTTTCATCAATATATGAGTGTTCTTGATCCTATCTTGCAAGTCTATAGTCACCTATTATGTGTTATGATCCGTTAACCCCGAAGTGACAATAATCGGGATACTTACCGGTGATGACCGTAGTTTGAGGAGTTCATGTATTCACTATATGTTAATGATTTGTTCCGGTTCTCTATTAAAAGGAGTCCTTAATATCCCTTAGTTTCCGTAAGGACCCTGCTGCCACGGGAGGGTAGGACAAAAGATGTCATGAAAGTTCTTTTCCATAAGCACGTATGACTATATTCGGAATACATGCCTACATTATATCAATGAACTGGAGCTAGTTCTGTGTCACCCTAGGTTATGACTGTTACATGATGAACCACATCGGGCATAATTCTCCATCACCGATACATTGCCTACGAGCTTTCCATATATTGTTCTTCGCTTATTTACTTTTCCATTGCTATTTCTATCATCACTACAAAATACCAGAAACATTACTTTTACTACTGTTACCTTTTGCTACCATTATCACTACTATCATATTACTTTGCTACTAAACACTTTGCTGCAGATATTAAGTTTCCAGGTGTGGTTGAATTGACAACTCAGCTGCTAATACTTGAGAATATTCTTTGGCTCCCCTTGTGTCGAATCAATAAATTTGGGTTGAATACTCTACCCTCGAAAACTGTTGCGATCCCCTATACTTGTGGGTTATCAAGACTATTTTCTGGCGCCGTTGCCGGGGAGCATAGCTCTATTCTTTGAGTCACTTGGGATATATATCCACTTATCATTATGAAGAACTTGAGAGATCCAAAAACCAATATCTATCCCTCAACTACGAGGGGAGGTAAGGAACGGCCATCTAGCTCTCCACTTGATTCACCTTCTATTTTGAGTAAGCTTGCGACACCTACACCTGCTTCTGCTATTCGTTCTGATATGTCGCATGTTGTTGATGATGCCACTTCTGCTATTCATGATACTTATGATGAAACTACCTCTATGCCTGATACTACTGTGCCACTTAGTGAGTTTCTTGATGAACAACTTGCTAGGGCTAGAGAGATTGAAAATATTGAATCTGATGATACTGATGAAAGTGATGATGAACAATCACTTGTTATTCCTAAGGGTTATGTCTTTGATCAAGAAGCTTCCTTAGCTATTTTAGTGTGCCAAAATAGAACTGAACTCAAAAGATTATTAGCTAAATGGAGTAAGCAATCTTTAAATGCTAGAATGAAACCTGACCCTGCTTTTGCTACCTCACCTATCTTTGTTACTGATAAGGATTATGAATTCTCTATTGATCCTGATATAATTACTTTGGTTGAATCTGATCCTTTTCATGGTTATGAATCTGAAACTGTTGTGGCACATCTTACTAAATTAAATGATATAGCTACCCTGTTCACTAAAGATGAGAGAACTCGTTACTTTTATATCCTTAAAATATTTCCGTTCTCATTAAAGGGTGATGCTAAGATATGGTTTAATTCTCTTGATCCTGGTTGTGTGCGTAGGCCCCAGGATATGATTTATTACTTCTCTGCTAAATATTTCCCTGCTCATAAGAAACAAGCTGCTTTAAGGGATATATATAATTTTGTGCAAATTGAAGAAGAGAGTCTCCCACAAGCTTGGGGGAGGCTTCTCCAATTACTTAATGCTTTGCTTGATCATCCTCTTAAGAAAAGTGAAATACTTGATATCTTTTATAATGGACTAACCGATGCCTCCAGAGATTACCTGGATAGTTGTGTCGGTTCTGTTTTCAGGGAAAGAACACCAGATGAAGCTGAAATTCTATTGAATAATATGTTGACAAATGAAAATAATTGGACACCTCCAGAGCCAATTCCTGAGCCTATTCCTAAACCAACTCTGAAGAAGAGGGGTATTCTATTTCTCAGTCCTGAAGATATGCAAGAGGTAAAGAAATCTTTGAAAGAAAAAGGTATTAAAGCTGAAGATGTTAAGAATTTACCTCCTATTGAAGAAATACATGGTCTTAATTTACCGCCTGTTGAAGAAACATATGATCTTAATCCTTTACCTATTGAAGAAACACATGGTCTTGATAACCTGACACAGGTAGTAAAGGTAAATTCTCTCTATAGATATGATAAAGCTGTAATCCCATTTACTAAGTTTGCTAGCCCATGCTTAGATGAGTTTGATAAATTTATGGCTAAGCAAGAAGACTTTAATGCTTATTTTGGTAGACAATTGAAATACAATTCAAATATGCTTGAAAACTTGAGTGATTATATGGCTAATGTTAAAGGTGAACTTAAACTTATTACTAAACATGCTTCTATGGTTACCACACAAGTAGAACAAGTACTTAAAGCTCAAAATGATTTGCTCAATGAATTGAATAGTAAATATAATGATTATGCTGTTAGAGTGGCTACTAGAACTGGTAGAATGACTCAGGAACCTTTGTATCCTGAAGGCCACCCTAAGATAATTGAGCAAGATTCTCAGAGAAATAATATAGATGTACCTAGTTCTTCTAAAAAGAAGAAAAAGAAAAATGATAGGACTTTGCATGCTTCTAGTGATCCTATTGTTGAAACACCTGAGAATCCAAATGATATTTCTATTTCTGATGCTGAAACACAATCTGGTAATGAACCTGAAACTAGTGATAATATTAATAATAATGTTCATAATGATGCTCAACCTAGTAATGATAATGACATAGAAATTGAACCTGCTGTTGATCTTGATAACCCACAATCGAAGAATCAACGTTATGATAAGAAAGACTTTGTTGCTAGGAAACATGGTAAAGAAAGAGAGCCTTGGGTTCAGAAACCCATGCCTTTTCCTCCCAAACCATCCAAGAAAAAGGATTATGAGGATTTTGAGCACTTTGCTGAAATGATTAGACCTATCTTTTTGCGTATGCGATTAACTAATATGCTTAAAACCAATCCTTATGCTAAGTACATGAAAGATATTATTACAAATAAAAGAAAGATACCGGAAGCTGAAATTTCCACCATGCTTGCTAATTATACTTTTAAGGGTGGAATACTAAAGAAACTTGGAGATCCCGGTGTACCCACTATACCATGCTCCATTAAAAGAAACTATGTTAAAAGTGCTTTATGTGATCTTGGAGCCGGTGTTAGTGTTATGCCTCTCTCTTTATATCGTAGACTTGATTTGAATAAGTTGACACCTACTGAAATATCTTTGAAAATGGCTGATAAATCAACTGCTATACTTGGCGGTATTTGTGAGGATGTACCTCTTGTAGTTGCAAACGTTACTATTTTAACGGACTTTGTTATTCTTGATATTCCCGAGGACGATAGTATGTATATTATTCTTAGAAGACCCTTTTTGAATACTGCAGGGGCTGTTATTGATTGCAATAAAGGCAATGTCACTTTTCATGTTAATGGTAATGAGCATACGGTACACTTTCCGAGGAAACAATCTCAAGTTCATAGTATCAACTCTATTGTAAAAGTTCCATCGATTATATTTGGAGGTTTTGAATTTCCTCTTCCTACTGTCAAGAAGAAATATGATATTCTTATTATTGGGGATGTGCATATCCCCGTTGAGGTAACATAGTGTTATTCGAAATTTCTCCGGTTTCATGTTATTCGGAATGAGTTCGTTAACAAGACTTGATCAACCTTGTTAGTGGATTCCTTTTGATGATCATGAGATGGATGAAATTAGAAGGCACAACCTTCTGTACCCCACTTTTACTTTCTATTATTTATATTAAATAAAATAAAAATAAATATTTTTCTATCTATTATCTGATTATCCATGCAATATAAAAATACCTCGAAAATAAAACTTCTCCAAATGCCTTGAAATTTAAATATGATTTTTTCTAGAATATTTGAGGATTTATGGAACTGAGAACACACCAGGGGGTCAACCACCTGCCCACGAGGGTGGAGGGCGCGCCCACCCCTCTAGGGCGCGCCCCTTGCCTCATGGGCCCATGTAACGCCCTCAATGCGGCTATATCTCCCATGTGTCGAAGCACGACTTAGAGGCATAACCGCATTGACAGCAATGTCGCAAGTGAGGTAATCTTCACACAACCCATGTAGTACATAAGGGAAAGAGATACATAGTTGGCTTACAATCGCCACTTCACCCAATTACATGAATAAAGCATTACATCAAACAGATACAATCAAGGTCCGACTACGGAACCAAAATAAAAGAAGAACCCCAAATGCGACAAGGTCCCCGATCAACCCGACTGGGCTCCACTACTGATCAACTAGAACGAAACAACACAAAGGACAAGATCTTCATCGATCTCCTCCTTGAGCTTGGTTGCGTCATCTGCACGGTTCAACGGCACCTGCAAGCTGGTTTTCGAAGTATCTGTGAGTCACGGGGACTCAGCAATCTCACACCCTCGCGATCAAGACTATTTAAGCTTATGGGTAAGGTAAAATGTATGAGGTGGAGCTGCAGCAAGCGACTAGCATATATGGTGGCTAACATACGCAAATGAGAGCGAGAAGAGAAGGCAAGGCACGGTCGATAAAAGTATGATCAAGAAGTGATCCTAGAACAACCTACGTCAAGCATAACTCCAACATCATGTTCACTTCCCGGACTCCGCCGGAAAGAGACCATCATGGTTACACACACGGTTGATGTATTTTAATTAAGGTCAACATCAGGTTTTCTACAACCGGACGTTAACAAATTCCCATATGCCCATAACCGCTGGCACGGCTTTCGAAAGTTCAAATCCCTGCAGGGGTGTCCCAACTTAGCCCATGACAAGCTCTCATGGTCAACGAAGGATATTCCTTCTAGCGGGAAGACCCAATCAGACTCGGAATCCCAGTTACAAGACATTCTGACAATGGTAAAACAAGTCCAGCAACACCGCCCGAATGTGCCGACAAATCCCGATAGGAGCTGCACATATCTCGTTCTCAGGGCACACTCAGATGAGCCAGACATCGGGTAGGCCAGCCACGAGTTGCCCCTGGTAGCCCCGAACATCGCTCGGTTGGACCAACCCTCAAAGGAGCACTGGCCCGGGGGGTTTAAATAAGATGACCCTTGGGATGCGTGACTCCCAAGGGAAAAAAAGGCTAGGTGGCGAATAGTAAAACCAATGTTGGGCCTTACTGGAGGAGTTTTATTCAAGGCGAACTGTCAAGGGGTTCCCATTATTACCCAACCGCGCAAGGAACACAAAATCCAGGAACATAACACCGATATGACGGAAACTAGGGCGGCAAGAGTGGAACAAAACACCAGGCATAAGGCCGAGCCTTCCACCCTTTACCAAGTATATAGATGCATTAATTAAATAAGAGATATTGTGATATCCCAACAAGTAAACATGTTCCAACAAGGAACAACATCTCCATGTTCCAACAAGGAACAAAACTTCGATCTTCACCTACAACTAACAACGCTATAAGAGGGGCTGAGCAAAGCGGTAACATAGCCAAACAACGGTTTGCTAGGACAAGGTGGGTTAGAGGCTTGGTTCAACAATATGGGAGACATGATAAGCAAGTGGTAGGTATCGAAGCATAGGCATACCAAAAGAGCAAGCAACTAGCAAGCAAAGATAGAAGTGATTTCGAGGGTATGATCATCTTGCCTGAAATCCCGCAAGGAAGAAGAACAAGTCCATGAAGAAGACAAACGAACGTAGGTGAACGGGTCCTCAAAAACGCGACGTTACCGGAACCAACCCGAAGTAGCAACACCGGAAAGAAGCACACAACATAGTAAACAACCCAACACATGAACATGGTATGATATGCGGGATGCGGTATGTGATGCATATGCATGATTTGGAAAGGAATGGTTGGACCTGGCCTCAACTTGGAAATTCAAGAGTGCCACTGGAAAGGTGAGGTGATTTCGGTTGAAATCGATATAAAGATCACCGGAATCGGATGCATGGTTCGGAAATGGCAAGCAAAACAAATATGGCACCGGTCTGCGATAAACAGCAAGTAGCCATCTAAATGCATCAAGACAAACATGCTACAGCACTCAAACATGGCAACAAAATACATGGCAGGAATCCATTCATGATGCTTAACAAAAGATGAACACTGAGCTACGGCCAATTTATCCATTAACAGGTTCAAACAAGCATGGCAAAAGTGCAATTGGTAAACAGATCTCAGACTTAGTGAAATTAACACTTGTCTGGAATTTCAGATCAGGTAGCACACTTTGGAGCATGAAAACTATATGCTACAGGAACTTAACATGGCAAAGCAAGGCATGGCATGGAGCTACTCAAAGAGCTTAACAAAAGTCCCTTAGTGACCTTGAGCCAAAAGGGATCAGAGAAAACAATTGCAAGCATGTGAACATGGCAAAAACATAATCAGATTACAGACTTAGTGAAAAACTGGAGCATGCAAATCAGATATCAAGTAGGCATGTTTACGAGCTCGATGCACTCACTACAGAGCAAGGCATGACAAACTAAGCATACACCCATCAAGAATACACATTATATAAGCTAGACATGGCAAGAACAACAACATAGCATGCACGGATCAACTACAACATCCTCGGCAAAATCGCTAACAAGTAGACAATCTGCCCAGATTCACGAAATAGCAAAAGTAGAGCTCGATTGACTCAAGCTAGGGTGCTCCAAATGAGGTGCGGTTTTTGGCCACGCGATCGTGATCGAACGCTCTAGATGATAGAATGGGTTTTGGTGGGTTTTGGGCCACTTTGGAGGGGTGTTGGGCTACAACACTCATGAGGCCTTTTCGGTCCCTCGGTTAACCGTTGGAGTATCAAACGAAGTCCAAATGGCACGAAACTTGACAGGCGGTCTACCGGTAGTAAACCAAGGCCGCTTGGCAAGTCTCGGTCCAATCCGGAAATGTTTAACCCCCACATACGAAAAGAGGTAGAAAGGAACACCGGGTGACATAGGAGCGCCGGATTGCAAATCGGACAACGAGGAAAATGCTCAGATGTATGAGACGAACATGTATGCAAATGAAATGCACATGATGACATGATATGCAATGCATGACACGCAAGCAATGACAAAGCAACAACAGAGAATAACTGGAGGACACTTGGCACAACGGTCTCGGGGCGTCACAACACTCCACCACTACGAGAGGATCTCATCCCGAGATCTAGAATGGCACCGGAGGGACAAACGGAAGAGAAAGAGAAGAGGAAAAACTAAGTTGCTTCTTTGACAAATGAGTGAAACCAAGAACCTTGAGAGATTAAGCCATTTCGAGAAAAGAATACAACAGAGATAAATGAAGTTGAAATAACTCCGTTAAGAAAGGGGAAAAGGAAAGAACCGATTTGGGTAGCACTCCGGTTTAGAAGGGATGCAAGACTTGATAAGGCGAAAGGAACTTGAGCAAAAAGGACAAAACACTCCAGTTAAATGGATAAGCAAAAGAAAGAAGTCTGAACTTGACAAAACAAAATGATAGGTTGAAAAGAGCAGCATCGCAATGCCTCCGGAAAAATAGAAGATAGATCATTGAAATAAAATAATGGAGAAGAGAAAAGGCAACTCCTGCCACAATTGAGCTTGAAAAGGCATCCTTAGGAGAAGGGTCGAACGGAGTTTTTGCAAAACCAACAATAAAAAGAATAAGCTTGATATGGTCTTGTGGAATACATCTCAAATTATGAGGTGACAGCCTGCCACTCACGGGAAAAAGAATTGGATTGATATCAACAAGGAGACGAGAAACTATATCGCACCGGAAAGGATAAATGAAGAAATTGGATCATTTATAAGCACCATAGATAGCAACAATCCTTAGGGAAGGCTTTAGGTGAAATATAACCCAAGATAACTCCAAAGAAGAGATTGATGGATTTAAAATACCTCATTCTTAATAACATGTGAATCAGGAAACATGAACTCAAATTCTCAAGAATGACATAATACCACCTCCAATGATATGGTAGAAAGAATTGCACTCCGGATTGCAAGATGAAGAAAACTTGAGTTCCTCTGAAAGGAGAGTTGATGAACGCTTCGAGAAGGAATTAAACCCTTGATGAACCATCATGTAGAACCTTCATGAAGAACTCCGGTAACAAAAAGGACAATCAAATGGAAGAAAGAGAGGTTGGAACACAAGGTGCAACCTTGTATTGATTTAGATGGATCTCCGTGATAATTAGAGCTTGGAACTCCGGGAAAGAAAGATGAGCACTTGAAACCAAGAATTTAATCATCGTGAACAAACTCTAAAAGAAAAGATTAACATATGGATGAAACAAGAATAAGAATTACATTATGCTTAACCTTCACAAATTAAATTCATGACAAGAAACTGATTTCGCATACTACTTATTCCAGTTGAAACGGATTGAAGAGATATATAGCATGAACTTGGGAAGGTCTTCCACGAATCCACCCGTATAATTTGAGAGAACAAAAGAATTGATATGATAGCCAAGGAAGAGAGATCTTCAACGAACCACCGTATGAATTGGAAAAGAACGAAGTAAAAGGTAAAGAAACACCGGGAAGAATTATGAAATGAACGAAGAAAGTTGAGAGAATTTAGATGCAAGTGAACGAAAAATCACGAGTTGATTAGAGGATATTTGAAAGATGCACCGGTAAGATTTAGAGAATTAGAGCTGGAAGCTGAGGATGAATAATTATGAGATGATGGGCTCCGAAGAATCAAACTGAAAAGACTCCTGAATTGCTCCGGATGGGTGAAAATAATTATCACGAACGAAAACAATTATGAGAGGACGGCATAAGGCTAGCACCACGAATCTTGAAGATAATGGAGCAAGATTAAAGAGAAACTCTTCTTCGGTCTTCAAAATTCCGAGAATGACGACGAGAAACACCACCATGAATTATTTAGACACTCCGGAAGAATAAAAACGAAGAGGTTGAGCCAACGATGAAAAGAATTCGACAGATCTTGGAGAAAAACATGAGACTGATGATAATTCATTCTTACGTCAAACTTGGAAAAGAATTTGAGAGTAACACCGGGAAAATTTGAAGAGTCGGGTAAGATCCTAGAAAAGACCTGTGGGTTAGGGCCCACTCAAAAGATACACCATTGAAAAGGTTTTGAAGAGAGATTGCACCGGTTGAATTAAATGACTTGAATGAGATAACACCCTCGAGATATCTTGAATGAATTAGGAATGAAAATACGAATCTTCTGAGATATCTTCAGCACTCCGGAACAAAAGAATAGCGAGAAGTGGATGATTACGAGGTGCACCGGCATGAGAAGACATTTGAAATGAGTTAAAGGATATGATCAACACCAAAAGCTTGAATTGAATCCACCAGAGATGAAAAGAATGGAGAATATTGAACTTGAAGCGTTGATACAATCTTCCTGCGAATCACCAGATAAGATCATTGACGGGAAAGGAATGGAGAGACTTCCACCAATAAAAAGGATACTTGAATAAGAAATCTGAGTCCTTGACAAAAAACAAAGGGAGGGAGGGTGGGAAAAACAAAGACAATTTGGAATGGAAGAAACGAACACCGTTGAGAAACTTAGAATTGATCTTGCGGATGTTGAAATGATCAGATCCACTTGAAGAGAAACACGCCGGTTAAAAGGGATTGACAAAAACAATCTTGATGATCGAGAATGATTGGTATTCACATCGGAGTATGAGAACACCACTTAGTAAAGGTATGGAATCAACATTTGACATCGAAGCAACTCGAATACCACAACTCAAAACAAAACAAAGGATTGGCTTGCAAAATAAGCCGGAACAAACATATGATAGAGATTTCGTCCGAAGTTTCCGTGGTGGGGCCTACATGGGCTCGATCGTACAGCACCATCATGTACAAGGTAGTGCACATGACATACGAAGCGTCCCCGAGTCGGCATAGCCAAGGACTCTTTAAGACACAACGAGACCACTGTAAAACCAACCGTGAATAGGCGGACCACTAGATGTCAAACCCCAATTTTGTATCATACATCTGTTGGAAAGAAATCCTAAGAGCTACTTGAATTCCCACTTATAAACTCCTGAAATTTTCTAGTTATGCAATCAGGTGTTGGGGATACAGGGGAAGCATAATATCTCGCCCAAAACTAGCAAATCCTACATCCAGCTGTATCCATCCTTCAACACATAACCAAGAAACCTTTGGAAATCATCTACCTCAACCTTCGAAAAGCATCGGTTATACGAGTTATGGCAATACTCCCGAACTCCCGCCCCAGTACTGGGTGGCGTCGAGGTTATCTCACCAACAACTGCATAAAAGAGATTTTCGATGTCGGTAAAACTAAACTCAGGTATTCCAGAACTGCAACGATAAAATTGTGACGACAACACCTCGGAGCTCAACTCCTCGGGACACTGCCACAACCCCTAAATGTCAGGAGGCACCAAGAACAATGTTTTCGTCACAAAACCATCGGAACGATTCCAAGATACCCGCGTGATCCTAAAAAAATTTAGTGAAATATGAGAAGAGAAGAGTCAAAACTCTACGTCGAGATGCCTTACCAGAGCGATGAAGGGACTGGGGAGTAAAAAGAATTCCTAAAGTCTCCGATATATAATTCCTAAATGACTCAAAACATTTTTCTAGACTCAACAACGTCCGCTAATTCGATCAAGCAATGGGGCTCCTAAGATCGGGGAAGGCTCTAATACCAACTTGTAACGCCCTCGATGCGGCTATATCTCCCACGTGTCGAAGCACGACTTAGAGGCATAACCGCATTGAAAGCAATGTCGCAAGTGAGGTAATCTTCAAACAACCCATGTAATACATAAGGGAAAGAGATACATAGTTGGCTTACAATCGCCACTTCACCCAATTACATGAATAAAGCATTACATCAAACAGATACAATCAAGGTCCGACTACGGAACCAAAATAAAAGAAGAACCCCAAATGCGACAAGGTCCATGATCGACCCGACTGGGCTCCACTACTGATCAACTAGAACGAAACAACACAAAGGACAAGATCTTCATCGAGCTCCTCCTTGAGCTTGGTTGCTTCATCTGCACGGTTCAACGGCACCTGCAAGCTGGTTTTGGAAGTATCTGTGAGTCACGGGGACTCAGCAATCTCACACCCTCGCGATCAAGACTATTTAAGCTTATGGGTAAGGTAAAATGTATGAGGTGGAGCTGCAGCAAGCGACTAACATATATGGTGGCTAACATACGCAAATGAGAGCGAGAAGAGAAGGCAAGGCATGGTCGATAAAAGTATGATCAAGAAGTGATCTAGAACAACCTACGTCAAGCATAACTCCAACACCGTGTTCACTTCCCGGACTCTGCCGGAAAGAGACCATCACGGTTACACACGCGCTTGATGTATTTTAATTAAGGTCAACTTCAGGTTTTCTACAACCGGACGTTAACAAATTCCCATCTGCCCATAACCGCGGGCACGGCTTTCGAAAGTTCAAATCCCTGCAGGGGTGTCCCAACTTAGCCCATGACAAGCTCTCACGGTCAATGAAGGATATTCCTTCTAGCGGGAAGACCCGATCAGACTCGGAATCCCGGTTACAAGACATTCGACAATGGTAAAACAAGTCCAGCAACACCGCCCGAATGTGCCGACAAATCCCGATAGGAGCTGCACATATCTCGTTCTCAGGGCACACTCAGATGAGCCAGACGTCGGGTAGGCTAGCCCAGAGTTGCCCCTGGTAGCCCCGGACATCGCTCGGTTGGACCAACACTCAAAGGAGCACTGGCCCGGGGGGGTTTAAATAAGATGACCCTCGGGATGCGCGACTCCCAAGGGAAAAAAGCCTAGGTGGCAAATAGTAAAACCAATGTTGGGCCTTGCTGGAGGACTTTTACTCAAGGCGAACTGTCAAGGGGTTCCCATTATTACCCAACCGCGTGAGGAACGCAAAATCCGGGAACATAACACCGATATGACGGAAACTAGGGCGGCAAGAGTGGAACAAAACACCAGGCATAAGGCCGAGCCTTCCACCCTTTACCAAGTATATAGATGCATTAATTAAATAAGAGATATTGTGATATCCCAACAAGTAAACATGTTCCAACAAGGAACAACATCTCCATGTTCCAACAAGGAACAAAACTTCGATCTTCACCTGCAACTAACAACGCTATAAGAGGGGCTGAGCAAAGCGGTAACATAGCCAAACAACAGTTTGCTAGGACAAGGTGGGTTAGAGGCTTGGTTCAACAATATGGGAGGCATGATAAGCAAGTGGTAGGTATCGAAGCATAGGCATAGCAAAAGAGCAAGCAACTAGCAAGCAAAGATAGAAGTGATTTCGAGGGTATGATCATCTTGCCTGAAATCCCGCAAGGAAGAAGAACGAGTCCATGAAGAAGACAAACGAACGTAGGCGAACGGGTCCTCAAAAACGCGACGTTACCGGAACCAACCCGAAGTAGCAACACCGGAAAGAAGCACACAACATAGTAAACAACCCAACACATGAACATGGTATGATATGCGGGATGCGGTATGTGATGCATATGCATGATTTGGAAAGGAATGGTTGGACCTGGCCTCAACTTGGAAATTCAAGAGTGCCACTGGAATGGTGAGGTGATTTCGGTTGAAATCGATATAAAGATCACCGGAATCGGATGCACGGTTCGGAAATGGCAAACAAAACAAATATGGCACCGGTCTGCGATAAACAGCAAGTAGCCATCTAAATGCATCAAGACAAACATGCTAAAGCACTCAAACATGGCAACAAAATACATGGCAGGAATCCATTCATGATGCTTAACAAAAGATGAACACTGAGCTACGGCCAATTTATCCATTAACAGGTTCAAACAAGCATGGCAAAAGTGCAATTGGTAAACAGATCTCAGACTTAGTGAAATTAACACTTGTCTGGAATTTCAGATCAGGTAGCACACTTTGGAGCATGAAAACTATATGCTACAGGAACTTAACATGGCAAAGCAAGGCATGGCATGGAGCTACTCAAAGAGCTTAACAAAAGTCCCTTAGTGACCTTGAGCCAAAAGGGATCAGAGAAAACAATTGCAAGCATGTGAACATGGCAAAAACATAATCAGATTACAGACTTAGTGAAAAACTGGAGCATGCAAATCAGATATCAAGTAGGCATGTTTACGAGCTCGATGCACTCACTACAGAGCAAGGCATGACAAACTAAGCATACACCCATCAAGAATACACATTATATAAGCTAGACATGGCAAGAACAACAACATAGCATGCACGGATCAACTACAACATCCTCGGCAAAATCGCTAACAAGTAGACAATCTGCCCAGATTCACGAAATAGCAAAAGTAGAGCTCGATTGACTCAAGCTAGGGTGCTCCAAATGAGGTGCGGTTTTCGGCCACGCGATCGTGATTGAACGCTCTAGATGATAGAATGGGTTTAGGTGGGTTTTGGGCCACTTTGGAGGGGTGTTGGGCTGCAACACACACGAGGCCTTTTCGGTCCCTCGGTTAACCGTTGGAGTATCAAACGAAGTCCAAATGGCACGAAACTTGACAGTCATTCTAACGGTAGTAAACCAAGGCCGCTTGGCAAGTCTCGGTCCAATCCGGAAATGTTTAACCCCCACATACGAAAAGAGGTAGAAAGGAACACCGGGTGACATAGGAGCGCCGGATTGCAAATCGGACAACGGGGAAAATGCTCAGATGCATGAGACGAACATGTATGCAAATGAAATGCACATGATGACATGATATGAAATGCATGACACGCAAGCAATGACGAGGCAGCAACAGCGAATAACTGGAGGACACCTGGCACAACGGTCTCGGGGCGTCACAGCCCACGGTGGCCCTCCTCCACTTATTCCTGCACCCGCACACTTCATCTTCCTCCCACAAACACGAATATCCAGCTCAAGCACGAGTTCTAGATCATCTTGCTGCCATTTTCGATCTCCTTGCTCAAAGCACCTCTCACAAAACTGCTTGGGGAGATTGTTCCTTGGTATGTCACTCCTCCATTGGTCCAATTAGTTTTTGTTCTAGTGCTTTATTCATTGCAAATTTGTGTTTCTTAGGTGACCCCGTTCTTGAGCTTGCATGTCAAATTTATATGGTCAAAAGTAGTTTTGATGCATGATATAGGCCCTAGGCACTTGTAGGAGTAGTTGCTATCAATATTATTGAGTTTGGTTTACTTTTATTTTGAAGTTACTAAAAATTTCAGAATTTTTCAGAAAATGATGAGGAGACTTTTGAGGGGCTCATCGAGCCAAAGATCGAAGTAAAAGGCACCAAAGCCTAAGTATAATCTGCCTCGCACCGCGGAGGTTCGGGCGTGTGAATGGCCTTCCGAGGATTTCTTGAGAGCAGCCGGGATTTATGAAGATTTTCATGAATTGGCTCATAATGCAGGCCTCACCGCTTTCCTCCACGACCAATGCGATTAGTATCTCTTACTCACAAATACCTTTATGCAAAACTTTCATTTTCATTCTAGAAACTCACCACCTACGGTGGAGTTTCATTTATATGATGAGCATAAGGAGATGTCGCTTTATGATTTTTGTTGAATTTGTTTAGTCCCTTTTGAGGGCAAGACAGAAGAACCACATTGTGATGATGTGGAGGGGTTTATTGATACTATCATTGTAGGGGAAACAAGGAAGGTTTCCGATGCACGAATCACTAGCATACATTTTCCTGTTTTACGCTACTTTGCATTATTTGCTAGTCGTTGCTTAATTGGTCGCGGAAACTATGGAAACCTTAGTATCCCTGGTATTATTATTTTGCTCCAAGGTTTATACGGTGATAACACTTTTAGTATGGGCGACATTATTGCTAAACGGTTAAGTCTGAACCGTACCAAGGACCTCATCTTTGGAGGCATCTATGCCTCACGCCTAGCTGCACATTTTAACATACCTATTAGGCATTCTGAGAAGGAAGAAAAAGTGTTGCCTCGTGTTTATTTAGATTATAAAAGTATGGTGGCACATGATTTTATTGTTAAGAATAGGGAAGGAGAACTTAAATATCAATTGTTCTTTAACAAACATCATCCTAAGACTATTACCCTGCCTGCTCCTTCTTTGTTTGATTTGTCTGTAGGCACGTACCTTGTTTCGTTGAAGGCTATTCACGCCTACCGGAACCCTGCACCAGCTGAGGAGCCAGAGCCGGAACCACAAGTTGATCCTTCACGACAGTCTAATTACCAGTGGGATCCGGAGATGATTGTCAGCAAGTGGCAATCGGAGTCTTCCTCCTCTTCATCGCAGTACGACCCCAACTATTATTATGGATATCCGCCAGGCCAGCCGTGGCCATAGACCAACTTAGGCCAAAAGCCTAAGCTTGTGGGAGTACGTATTTCCCACCGACATTACATATATGTTCACACACTCATTGCTAGATGTCGGTGCTCATACTTTTTCATTGTATCATCCATGCTAGTTTACTTTCCTTTTATGCTTTCTTCTTGTGTGTTTAATAAACCTTAAGAAAAAACAAAAAATTAGTTGTAGCTTTTAATTAATTTACTTTCCATGCTTGTAGTAGTAATTAAAAAGAAAACCCAAAAATATTTCTTGTTCTTCTTTTTGCTTGTTGGGAGCTTTCCCGTGTAAATAGTTTTATTTCTTTTCTTTTCTTTGGGGGTCGATAGGAGAAGACCACAATTAAATTGTTGAAATGGCTCTTGTATGCATTATTGTTGATCTGACAAAAGAGCCCATATTGCCTTGTCTTCTCCTGTTTATTGAATGCTTGCAGATTCCAGCTTAGTCCAATGCACGTGCACTATTATTATTCACATCATTCGGTCGTGCAAGTGAAAGGCAATTATGATAATATATGATGGACTGGCTGAGATGAGAAAAGCTGGTATGAACTCGACCTCTTTTGTTTTTGTAAATACGATTAGTTCATCGTTCCTGATTCAGCCTATTATGAATAAACATGTTTGCAATGACAACTAGAGATCATAGTTTCTTGTGCCATGCTTGATTAGCTATGAGTTATAATGGTTTACCTTGCATGCCAACATGCTATTAAAATGGTTATGATGTGGTATGATAGGGTGGTATCCTCCTCTGAATGATTTAAGTGACTTGACTTGGCGCATGTTCACGCATGTAGTTGAAACAAAATCAACATAGCCTTCACGATATTTACGTTCATGGTGGATTATATCCTACTCATGCTTGCATTCGTTGTTGATTAATTTTAATGCATGTTCATGACTGTTGTCGCTCTCTAGCTGGTCGCTTCCCAGTCTTTTGCTAGCCTTCACCTGTACTAAACGAGAATACTGCTTGTGCATCCAAACTCCTTAAACCCCAAAGTTATTCCACATGAGTCCACTATACCTACCTATATACGGTATCTACCTGCCGTTCCAAGTAAATTTGTGTGTGTCAAACTCTAAACCTTCAAATAAATATCTTGTTTTGTATGCTCGAATAGCTCATGTATCAACTAGGGTTGTCTGTATCTTCCATGTTAGGCGGGTTATTCTCAAGAGGAGTGGACTCCGCTCCTCACTCACGAGATAAATGGCTGGTCACCGGGATGCCCAGTCCCATGCTTTATGCAAACTAAATCAAAATAATTGCAAACAAAACTCCCCCTGTGACTCTTGTTAGTTGGAGGCACTCGTTGTTTCGAGCAAGCCATGGATTGATGCTTGTTGGTGGAAGGGGGAGTATAAACTTTACCATTCTGTTTGGGAACCGCCTATAATGTGTGTAGCATGGAAGATACCGCCATCTCTTGGTTGTTATGTTGACAATGAAAGTATAACGCTCAAAATATTATTCACCTCTGTTTCAAAACCGAGCTCTGGCACCTCTACAAATCCCTGCTTCCCTCTATGAAGGGCCTATCTATTTACTTTTATGCTGAGTCATCATCCTCTTATTAAAAAGCACCAGTTGGACAGCACTGCTGTCATTTGCATTCATTACTGTTAGTTTACATTGAGTATGACTTGACTGGATCTCTTTTACCATGAATTACAATGTCTAGTCAGTCCTTGGTCTTTAAAGATGCTCTGCATTTATGTTTTGCGGTCTCAGAAAGGGCTAGCGAGATACCATCTTGTTATATCATCTTATGATTGTTTTGAGAAAGTGTTGTCATCCGAGATTTATTATTATTGCTCACTAGTTGATTATGCTGTCGATATGAGTAAACTTGAGACCTATGCGTTATTGTGAATGTGGTTAGTTATAATCTTTGTTGAAAACTTGAATGTTGGCTTTACGTATTTACAACAACAAGAGCAAACAGAGTTTGTAAAAGTTTTTCTTTATCACTTTCAGTTTATCAACTGAATTGCTTGAGGACAAGCAAAGGTTTAAGCTTGGGGGAGTTGATACGTCTCCAATGTATCTACTTTTCCAAACACTTTTGCCCTTGTTTTGGACTCTAACTTGCATGATTTAAATGGAACTAACCCGGACTGACGCTGTTTTTAGCAGAATTACCATGGTGTTATTTATGTGCAGGAGCAAACATTCTCGGAATGAGCTAAAACTTCACGGAGCCACTTTTTAGAAAATAAGAAAAATACCTGCAAAAGATGAAGGCCAGGGGGCCCACCACCTCTCCACGAGGGTGGGGGGCGCGCCTGCCCACCTACCTCGTGGGCCCCCTGATGACTCTCCGACTCCAACTCCAACTCCATATATTGAGTTTCGGGGAGAAAAAAATCAGGGAGAAGAAATCATCGTGTTTTACGATACGGAGCCGCCGCCAAGCCCTAAAACCTCTCAGGAGGGCTGATCTGGAGTCCGTTCGGGGCTCCGAAGAGGGGAATCCATCGCCACCGTCATCATCATCCATCCTCCATCACCAATTTCATGATGCTCACCGCCTTGCGTGAGTAATTCCATCGTAGGCTTGCTGGACGGTGATGGGTTGGATGGGATCTATCATGTAATCGAGTTAGTTTTGTTAGGGTTTGATCCCTAGTGTCCACTATGTTCTGAGATTGATGTTGCTATGACTTTGCTATGCTTAATGCTTGTCATTAGGGCCCGAGTGCCATGACTTCAGATCTGAACCTATTATGTTTTCATCAATATATGAGTGCTCTTGATCCTATCTTGCAAGTCTAGTCACCTATTATGTGTTATGATCCGTCAACCCCGAAGTGATAATAATCGGGATACTTACCGGTGATGACCGTAGTTTGAGGAGTTCATGTATTCACTATATGTTAATGCTTTGTTCCGGTTCTCTATTAAAAGGAGGCCTTAATATCCCTTAGTTTTCGTAAGGACCCCACTGCCACGGGAGGGTAGGACAAAAGATGTCATGCAAGTTCTTTTCCATAAGCATGTATGACTATATTCAAAATACATGCCTGCATTATATCAATGAACTGGAGCTAGTTCTGTGTCACCCTAGGTTATGACTATTCCATGATGAACCGCATCCGGCATAATTCTCCATCACCAATCCATTGCCTACGAGCTTTCCATATATTGTTCTTCGCTTATTTACTTTTCTGTTGCTATTGCTATCATCACTACAAAATACCAAAAACATTACTTTTACTATTGTTACCTTTTGCTACGATTATCACTACTATCATATTACTTTGCTACTAAACACTTTGCTGAAGATATTAAGTTTCCAGGTGTGGTTGAATTGACAACTCAGCTGCTAATACTTGAGAATATTCTTTGGCTCCCCTTGTGTCGAATCAATAAATTTGGGTTGAATACTCTACCCTCGAAAACTGTTGCGATCCCCTATACTTGTGGGTTATCACTTACATCCAATTGGATATATGTATCAGGATCTTTCCAACACAATGTGCTTGCCAAAGGATAAAATGTAAAAAGGAAAGGTAAAGATCACCATGACTCTTGTATAAGGTGTAAGACAAAAGTAAAAGATAGGCCCTTCGCAGAGGGAAGTAGAGGTTGTCATGTGTTTTTGTGTTACATGCACAATATCTTAATGCGAAAGAACGTCACTTTATATTGCCACTTGTGATATGGACCTTTATTATGCAGCCCGTCGCTTTTATTTCTTCCACATCACAAGATCGTATAAAGCTTATTTTCTCCACACTAATAAATCATACATATTTAGAGAGCAATTTTTATTGCATGCATCAATGACAACTTACTTGAAGGATCTTACTCAATCCATAGGTAGATATGGTGGACTCTCACGGATAAACTGGGTTTAAGGATGTTCAGAAGCACAAGTAGTATCTCTACTTGGTGCAAAGAATTTGGCTAGCATGACGGAGAAAGGCAAGCTCAACATGTTGGATGATCCATGACAATATAGTTTATTTCAGATATAAGGAAACATAACCCATTATGTTGTCTTCCTTGTCCAACATCAACTCTTTAGCCTGTCATATTTTAATAAGTGCTCACAATCATAAAAGATGTCCAAGATAGTATATATATATGTGTGTGTGAAAACCTCTCTTTCTTTATTACTTTCTATTAATTGCAATGATGACCAAAACTATGTTTGTCAAATCTCAACAACTTTTATTCATCATACTCTTTATATGTGAAGTCATTACTCTCCATAAGATCAATATGATCTCTTTAGTTCTTTTTATTCTTTCTTTTATTCCCTCAAGATCGTAGTAAGATAATCAAAGCCCTTGACTCGAAACTAATCTTTATTATATATAGCTCACGGACTCGATTACATAGTAGGATCATAAAGCAAAACTCAAAACTAAATCATACTAAAACTTTATTCTACTAGATCAAGATATTACCAAAAGGATCGAACTAAGAAAAATGGTAAAGATAGGAGTGTGATGGTGATATGATACCGAGGCACCTCCCCCAAGCTTGGCAGTTGCCAAGGGGAGTGCCCATACCCATGTGTTTATGTGTCTTTCTTCGGGGGTGGTGATGTGATATTCTTGGCGATGATGCCCCTTAGGATACGATTCTGTTCCTCGAGCTTATTGACTTGCTGCTTGAGGTCCATTATTTCCTTACAGAGCTTGACCGTGATGGCTAAAGCTCCTTTCACCCAAGGTTGTTGCATAGCTGCGAGAGAACAAGTAACACTCTTTTTCATATTTTCATAAGAAAGAAATCTAACATTGGAAGGGATGACCGAGTTTGGAATAGCTGAGCTCTGTATTTCCCCCATCGTGAATCTGGCTCGGAAACAAGAAGTAACTTCTTGATCCTCCTCCATGGTATCTATCCTTTTCAAGTCGGCCTCCATCTCTTCCTTAGTTGATGGCCCAAAGTGGTCAGCATCGTTGTTTGCTCTTGGCCCCGGTATCTGATGAGACACCCGACTCTCCCCGACTGACTCTTGAGAAGACATCTTGCTCTAGATCTGCTGCAGAAACAGCTCGAAACAAAAACTGAGGATATTTACGTGGTACGGTGGTCAAAACCATCGGGAGAATATATAGTGAATTTTTACCAACTGAAAGAAGTATCGTTCAAGAAAACGGAGTCCGGAGAGCACACGAGGTGCCCACGAGGCAGGGGGCGCGCCCAGGTGGGTAGGGCGCGTCCTCCACCCTCGTGGACACCTCGTGTCCTTCCCGAACTACTTCTTATTTTCCTATTTTCTTAAATATTCCAAAACGGAGAAAAATTGCTATCAGAACTGTTTCGGAGTCGGTTTACTTACCGTACCACATACCTATTCCTTTTTGGTGTCTGAAATGTTCCGAAAGTGTCCCTTATATATTCCTCCGGGGTTACGGTTTTAATAACTTTAGTTTCAACATTTATTGGATTACCTGAGATATAAAGTTTGATTCTTTGACCGTTCACCACCTTCGGATTTTTGCCCTCGAAGTTGTTGATTTTTATGGCACTGGAACGATAGACCTCCTCGATAATGTAAGGACCTTCCCATTTAGAGAGGAGTTTTCCTGTAAAAAATCTTAAACGAGAGTTATATAACAATACATAATCACCTACATTAAACTCACGCTTTTGTATCCTTTTGTCATGCCATCTTTTAACTTTTTCTTTAAACAGTTTGGCATTTCCATAAGCCTAGGTTCTCCATTCATCGAGTGAGCTAATGTAAAAAAGCCTCTTCTCACCGGCAAGTTTGAAATCATAATTGAGCTCTTTAATGGCCCAATATGCCTTATGTTCTAGTTCGAGAGGTAAGTGACATGCTTTTCCATAAACCATTTTATATGGAGACATGCCCATAGGATTTGTATATGCAGTTCTATAGGCCCATAATGCGTCATCAAGTTTCTTGGACCAATTCTTTCTAGATCTCTTAACGGTCTTTTGCAAAATTAATTTAAGCTCTCTATTACTCAGTTCTACTTGACCACTAGACTGTGGATGATATGGAGATGCAATTCTATTATTACCATCATACTTAGCAAGCATTTTACGAAAAGCACCATGAATAAAATGTGAACCACCATCAGTCATTAAGTATCTAGGGACTCCAAACCTCGAAAAAATAACTTCTTTAAGCATCTTAATAAAGGTGTTATGATCGGCACTACTAGTTGGAATAGCTTCTACCCACTTAGTAACGTAATCAACAGCAAGTAAAATATGTGTATACCCATTAGAGGAAGGAAACGGTCCCATATAATCAAAGCCCCAAACATCAAATGGCTCAATAACAAGTGAATAATTCATAGGCATTTCTTGACGTCTACTAATATTACCAATTCTTTTACATTCATCACAAGATAAGACAAACTTACAGGCATCTTTGAAGAGAGTA
Source organism: Triticum urartu (assembly GCF_056163025.1). Lineage (NCBI taxonomy): Eukaryota > Viridiplantae > Streptophyta > Magnoliopsida > Poales > Poaceae > Triticum > Triticum urartu. Next base: position 396,818,072 of record NC_141874.1, read on the forward strand.
GGCCAATAAAAATCGGATTGCAATACCTTATGTGCAATTCTATCTCCACGTGGTGTCCTCCATAAGCCTCGGAGTGACACTTGCATAGGATCTGTTCATGTTCATGCTCAGGTACACAACGTCTAATAACACCATCTACTCCTTCTTTATAAAGGTGTGGGTCATCCCAGAAGTAATGTCTTAAATCATAGAAAAACTTTTTCTTTTGCTGGTATGTGAAACTAGGTGGTATAAATTTAGTAACAATGTAATTAGCATAATCAGCATACCATGGAGCAGTACGAGAAGCATTTATGATAGCTAATTGTTCATCGGGAAAGCTATCATCAATAGGTAGTGGGTCATCAAGAACATTCTCTAACCTAGACAAGTTGTATGCAAGGGGGTTCTCAGCTCCCTTTCTATCAATAATATGCAAATCAAATTCTTGTAGTAGGAGAACCCATCTAATAAGTCTAGGTTTAGCATCTTTCTTTTCCATAAGATATTTAATAGCAGCATGATCAGTGTGAACAATTACTTTAGAATGAACAATATAAGGTCTGAACTTATCACAAGCAAATACAACTGCTAAAAATTCCTTTTCAGTAGTAGCATAATTTCTCTGGGCACTGTCTAGAGTTTTACTAGCACATTGGATAACATTTAAAATCTTATCAACTCTTTGTCCAAGAACATCCCCTACAGCATAATCACTAGCATCACACATAATTTCAATGGGTAAATTCCAATCAGGAGGTTGGACAATAGGTGCAGAAATCAAGGCTTTCTTAAGTATTTCAAATGCTTCTACACAATCATCATCAAAGACAAAAGGAACATCTTTTTGTAAGAGATTAGTCAGAGGCCTGGAAATTTTTGAGAAGTCTTTAATGAACCTCCTATAAAAACCGGCATGACCAAGGAAACTTCTTATACCTTTAATGTCCTTAGGACACGACATCTTTTCAATAGCATCAACTTTCGCTTTATCAACTTCAATACCTCTTTCAGAAATTTTATGCCCCAAGACAATACCTTCATTAACCATAAAGTGGCACTTCTCCCAATTCAAGACAAGATTAGTTTCTTCACATCTCTACAAAACTCGATCAAGGTTGCTTAAGCAATCATCAAAAGAAGTTCCATATACGGGAAAATCATCCATGAAAACCTCAACAATCTTTTCACAAAAGTCAGAGAATATAGCAGTCATACATCTTTGAAAGGTAGAAGGTGCATTACATAAACCAAAAGGCATACGTCTATAAGCAAAGGTACCTAAAGGGCAAGTAAAGGTGGTCTTTTCTTGGTCCTCTTTTGACACATGTATTTGAGAGAAACCAGAATAACCATCTAGAAAGCAAAAATGTGTATGTTTAGATAATCTTTCTAGCATTTGATCAATAAAAGGTAAAGGGTAATGATCCTTTCTAGTAGCTTTATTTAATTGGCGGAAATCAATTACCATACTATAACCTATAATAATTCTTTGTGGGATCAATTCATCTTTATCATTAGGAACAACAGTAATACCTCCCTTCTTAGGGACACAATGGATAGGACTTACCCACTGACTATCAGCAACGGGATAAATTATACATGCCTCCAGAATATTTAGTATTTCTTTTCTTACCACTTCTTTCATCTTGGGATTTAACCGTCGTTGGTGATCAACAACCAGTTTAGCATCTTTCTCCAATTTTATTTTGTGCTGGCATAGAGTGGGACTAATGACCTTAAGATCATCAAGAGTATATCCAATAGCAGCACGGTGCTTCTTCAGAGTTTTCAATAATTTTCCTCTTCTTGCTCTGAAAGGTTAGCACTAATAATAACATGATATATCCGCTAATGGTTTAAGATCAAACACGGGATCACCCTTGGGTGGAGCGGGACCCTAGAATTTCAATAGGCAAGTTGTGTTTCAAAGTAGGTCCCTGTTTAAAGAATATTTCATCTATTTCCCTTCTTTCATTCATAAACATATCATTTTCATGGTCTAGCAAATATTGTTCTAAAGTATCATTAGGAGGCACGGCAATATAAGCAAGACCAATAATTTCATCTTTACTAGGCAATTCTTTATCATGGGGTTGTCTATGAAATTTAGCAAAATTAAAATCATGAGACATATCCCCTAAACCAACAGAAACAATATCCTTTTTTGCAGTCTATCTTAGCATTAACAGTATTAAGAAGGGTCTACCAAATATAATGGGACAAAACTCATCTTGTGGGGAACCAAGAACAAGAAAATTAGCAGGATATTTAACTTTCCCACACAAGACTTCAACACATCTAACAATCCCAATCGGTAAAATAGTATCTCTATTAGCAATCTTAATTGTAACATCAATACCTTCTATCTCAACAGGTGCAATATCATGCATAATTTCTTCATATAAAGAATGAGGTATTGCACTAGCACTAGCACCCATATCACATAAGCCATGATAGCAATGATATCCTATTTTAACAGAAATAACAGGCATGCCTACAACAGGTCTGTGTTTATTTTTAGTATTAGGTCTAGCAATTCTAGCAACTTCATCACATAAGTAAATAACATGCCCATCAATATTATCAGACAAGAGATCTTTAACGATAGCAATACTAGGTTCAACTGTAATTTGCTCAGAGAGTGTAGGTGTTCTAGTATTACTCTTACGAACCACAGTTGAAGCTTTAGCATGATCCTTTATTCTAACAGGGAAAGGTGGTTTCTCAATATAGGCGGTAGGAACAATAGGATCAACATTATAAGTGACAGTCTTTTCTTCAACTTTAATAGGTTCAACTACTTTTACTTCAATGGGAGGATGATATTTAATCCACTTCTCCTTAGGGATATCAACATGAGTAGCAAATGATTCACAGAAAGAAGCTACTATCTCAGAGTCAAGTCCATATTTAGTGCTAAATTCACGAAAAGCATCGGTATCCATAAAAGATTTAACACAATCAAACTTAGGTGTTATACCTGACTCCTTACCTTCGTCGAGTTCCCAATCTTCAGAGTTGCATTTAATTCTTTCCAATAAATCCCATTTGAATTCAGTAGACTTCATCATAAAAGAACCAGTACAAGAAGTATCGAGCATGGAGCGATTACTGAGAGAAAGCCGAGCATAAAAATTTTGAATAATAATTTCTCTTGAGAACTCATGATTGGGGCATGAATATAACATTGACTTAAGCCTCCCCCAATCTTCAGCGATGCTTTCTCCTTCGTGAGGCCAAAAATTATATATATAATTACGATCACGATGAACTAGATGCATAGGATAAAACTTCTGATGAAATTCCAATTTCAATCATTTGTAGTTCCACGATCCCATATCATCACATAGCCTAAACCATGTCAATGCCTTTCCCTTCAAAGATAAAGGGAAGACCTTATTCTTGATAACATCCTCAGGCGTACCTGCAAGCTTAAATAATCCACAAACTTCCTCCACATAGATTAGGTGCAAACCGGGATGCAATGTTCCGTCTCCTGTAAAAGGGTTAGCTAGCAGTTTCTCTATCATACCCGAAGGAATTTCAAAGTAAACATTTTCAGTAGGTTCAGGAGAAACTCTTTGCTCTACTGGTCGGGGTGAAGATACCCTGAACAAGCCCCTCAAAGGATTACTTCCCATCATAACAAGTGACAATAAATTTCAGCACACTATATAAATTTTTTCTTACCAAATTCCACCTACCAAAGGTGCTTCACTCCCTGGCAACGGTGCCAGAAAAGAATCTTGATGACCCACAAGTATAGGGGATCTATCATAGTCCTTTCGATAAGTAAGAGTGTCGAACCCAACAAGGAGCAGAAGGAAATGATAAGCGGTTCCAGTAAGGTATTCTCTGCAAGCACTGAAATTATCGGTAACATATAGTTTTGTGATAAGATAATTAGTAACGGGTAACGAGTAATAAAAGTAAATAAGGTGCAGCAAGATGGCCCAATCCTTTTTTAGCAAAGGACAAGCCTGGACAAGCTCTTATATAAAGGAAAACGCTCCCGAGGACACACGGGAATGATCGTCAAGCTAGTTTTCATCACGCTTATATGATTCACGTTCGGTACTTTGATAATTTGATATGTGGGTGGACCGGTGCTTGGGTACTGCCCTTCCTTGGAAAAGCATCCCACTTATGATTAACCCCTCTTGCAAGCATCCACAACTACAAAAGGTAAACCTAACCATAGCATGAAACATATGGATCCAAATCAGCCCCTTACGAAGCAACGCATAAACTAAGGTTTAAGCTTCTGTCACTCTAGCAACCCATCATCTACTTATTACTTCCCAATGCCTTCCCCTAGGCCCAAATAATATGTGAAGTGTCATGTAGTCGACGTTCACATGACACCACTAGAGGAGAGACAACATACATCTCATCAAAATATCAAACGAATACCAAATTCACATGACTACTTATAGCGAGACTTCTCCCATGTCCTTAGGAACAAACGTAACTACTCACAAACCATATTCATGTTCATAATCAGAGGGGTATTAATATGCATAAAGGATCTGAACATATGATCTTCCACCAAATAAACCAACTAGTATCAACTACAAGGAGTAATCAACACTACTAGCAACCCACAGGTACCAATCTGAGGTTTTGAGGCAAAGACTGGATACAAGAGATGAACTAGGGTCTGAGATGAGATCGTGCTAGTGAAGATGTTGATGGAGATTGACCCCCTCCCGATGAGAGGATCGATGATGATGACAATGGTGATGATTTCCCCCTCTCGGAGGGATGTCTCCCCGGCAGAACAGCTCCGCCGGAGCCCTAGATTTGTTCCGCCAAGGTTCCGCCTCGTTGCGGTGGAGTTTCGTCCCGAGCGCTTGCTTATGATTTTTTTCCAGGGCGAAAGACTTCATATAGACAAAGATGGTCACCAGAGGCCTGCCAGGGAGCCCACGAGGCAGGGGGCGCACCCCCACCCTCGTGGATGGTGGGTAGCCCCCCTCTGGTGCTTCCTTCGCCCAATATTTTTTATATATTCTGAAACTGACTTCCATGAAGTTTCAGGACTTTTGGAGTTGTGCAGAATAGGTCTCTAATATTTGCCCCTTTTCCATCCCAGAATTCCAGCTGTCAGCATTCTCCCTCTTCGTGTAAACCTTGTAAAATAAGAGAGAATAGGCATAAGTATTGTGACATAATGTGTAATAGTAGCCCATAATGCAATAAATATTGACATAAAAGCATGATGCAAAATGGACGTATCAAACGGCAAGGGTGAAGTGGGGGAGAGGAAAACGAGAGGCGAATGGCAAATAATATAACGCGAGGGAGAAGAGTTTGTGATGGGTACTTGGTATGTCTTGACTTGTGCGTAGATCTCCCCGGCAACGGCGCCAGAAATCCTTCTTGCTACCTCTTGAGCATACTTTGATTTTCCCTTGAAGAGGAAAGGGTGATGCAGCAAAGTGGCGTAAGTATTTCCCTCAGTTTTTGAGAACTAAGGTATCAATCCAGTAGGAGACTACACGCAAGTCCCTCGTACCTGCACAAACAGTCAAGAACCTTGCAACCAACGCGATAAAGGGGTTGTGAGTCCCTTCACGGCCACTTGCAAAAGTGAGATCTGATAAAGATAATAAGATAAATATTTTTGGTATTTTTGTTGTATATATTGAAAAAGTAAAGATTGCAAAATAAACGGTGACAGAAATAGGCAAGTTGATGGGAAAATAATATAATGGAGAATAGACCCGGGGGCCATAGGTTTCACTAGTGGCTTCTCTCAAGATAGCATAATCTACGGTGGGTGAACAAATTACTGTCGAGCAATTGATAGAAAAGCGCATAGTTATGAGAATATCTAGGCATGATCATGTATATAGGCATCACGTCTGTGACAAGTAAACCGAAACGATTCTGCATCTACTACTATTACTCCACACATCGACCGCCATCCAGCATGCATCTAGTATTAAGTTCATAAGAACAGAGTGACATATTAGGCAAGATGACATGATGTAGAGGGATAAACTCAAGCAATATGATATAAACCCCATCTTTTTATACTCGATGGCAACAATACAATACGTGCCTTGCTGCCCCTGCTGTCACTGGGAAAGGACACCGCAAGATTGAACCCAAAGCTAAGCACTTCTCCCATTGCAAGAAAGATCAATCTAGTAGGCCAAACCAAACTGATAATTCAAAGAGACTTGCAAAGATATTTAAATCATGCATATAAGAATTCAGAGAAGAATCAAATATTGTTCATAGATAATCTTGATCATAAACCCACAATTCATCGGATCTCGACAAACACACCGCAAAAAGAATTACATCGAATAGATATCCAAGAGAATCGAGGAGAACTTTGTATTGAGATCCAAAGAGATAGAAGAAGCCATCTAGCTAATAACTACGGACCCGAAGGTCTGTCGTAAAGTACTCACACATCATCGGAGAGGCTATGGTGTTGATGTAGAAGCCCTCCGTGATCGATTCCCCCTTTGGCGGAGCACCAGAAAAGGCCCCAAGATGGGATCTCACGGGTACAGAAGATTGCAGCGATGGAAATATGGTTTCATGGTGATCCTGGATGTTTTTAGGGTATATGAGTATATATAGGTGAAAGAAGTAGGTCGGTGGAGCCACGTGGGGCCCACGAGGGTGGGGGCGCGTCCACCCCCCTGGGGCGCGCCCTCCTGCCTCGTGGCTTCCTCGCTGCTTCCTTGACATCCACTCCAAGTCTCCAGGATTGAGTTTGTTCCAAAAATGATCCTCGCGAAGGTTTCATTCTGTTCGGATTTCATTTGATATTCGTTTTCTGTGAAACACTGAAATAGGCAAAAAAACAGCAATTTGCACTGGGCCTTCGGTTAATAGGTTAGTCCCAAAAATAATATAAAAGTGCATAATAAAGCCCATTAAACATCCAGAACAGATAATATAATTGCATGGAACAATAAAAAATTATAGATACGTTGGAGACGTATCGGGGGCACCGCACACGGCAAAGGGATCAATGATCAACTTGTGTGTCTATGGTTTGCCCCCTTACCCCCGTATATAAAGGAGTGGAGGACGGGGAGAGGGTCGGCCTCCTAGGCACACCCAAGGGGGCAGTCCTACTCCTAGTGGGAGTAGGATTCCCCCTTCCCTAGTTGGAGTAGGAGAGGGAAGGAAGGGGGAGAAGGCGAGAAGGAAAGGGGGCTAGCCCTGATGTCTACTACACAACCTTCTTGTAGATGTTGTTGGGCTTCCAAGTTCAGAGGTTTGTAGGACAGTAGCAAATTTCCCTCAAGTGGATGACCTAAGGTTTATCAATCCGTGGGAGGCGTAGGATGAAGATGGTCTCTCTCAAACAACCATGCAACCAAATAACAAAGAGTCTCTTGTGTCCCCAACCCACCCAATACAATGGTAAATTGTATAGGTGCACTAGTTCGGCGAAGAGATGGTGATACAAGTGCAATATGGATGGTATATATAGGTTTTTGTAATCTGAAAATATAAAAACAGCAAGGTAACTAATGATAAAAGTGAGCGAAAATGGTATTGCAATGCGTGGAAACAAGGCCTAGGGTTCATACTTTCACTAGTGCAAGTTCTCTCAACAATAATAACATAATTGGAACATATAACTATCCCTCAACATGCAAAAAAGAGTCACTCCAAAGTCACTAATAGCGGAGAACAAACGAAGAGATTGTTGTAGGGTACGAAACCACCTCAAAGTTATTCTTTCTGATCGATCTATTCAAGAGTCCGTGGTAAATTAACACAAAGCTATTCTTTCCGTTCAATCTATCCTAGAGTTCGTACTATAATAACACCTTAAGACACAAATCAACCAAAACCCTAATGTCACCTAGATACTCCAATGTCACCTCAAGTATCCGTGGGTATGATTATACGATATGCATCACACAATCTCAGATTCATCTGTTCAACCAACACAAAGAACTTCAAAAAGTGCCCCAAAGTTTCTACCGGAGAGTTAAGACGAAAACGTGTGCCAACCCCTATGCATAAGTTCACGAGGTCACGGAACTCGCAAGTTGATCACCAAAACATACATCAAGTGGATCACGTGAATATCCCATTGTCACCACAGACAAGCACATGCAAGACATACATCAAGTGTTCTCAAATCCTTAAAGACTCAATCCGATAAGATAACTTCAAAGGGAAAACTCAATTCATCACAAGAGAGTAGAGGGGGAGAAACATCATAAGATCCAACTATAATAGCAAAGCTCGCGATACATCCAGATCGTGCGATATCAAGAACACGAGAGAGAGAGAGAGAGAAAGAGAGATCAAACACATAGCTATTGGTACATACCCTCATCCCCGAGGGAGAGCGCCGAGATGATGAAGATGGCCACCAGAGAGGGATTTCCCCCTCCGGCAGGGTCCCGGAACAGGTCTAGATTGGTTTTCGGTGGCTACGGAGGCTTCTGGTGGCGGAACTCTCGATCTAGGTTATGTTCTGGAGGTTTCAGTATATATAAGAGGTTTTGGCGTAGAGAACAAGTCAGGGGGGTTTCCGGGCTGTCCACGAGGTAGGGAGGCGCGCCCAGGGGGGTGGGCGCACCCCCCACCCTCGTGGGTAGCCCGAGACTCTACTGGCCCAACTCTTTCACTCCATGGCCTTCTTCTGGTCCAAAAATAAGTTCCGTGAAGTTTCAGGTCAATTGGACTTCGTTTGATTTTCCTTTTCTGTAAAACTCAAAAACAAGGAAAAACAGAAACTGGCATTGGGCTCTAGGTTAATAGGTTAGTCCCAAAAAACATATAAAAATAGCATATAAATGCATGTAAAACATCCAAGGTTGATAATATAATAGCATGGAACAATCAAAAATTATAGATACGTTGGAGACGTATCAGGCCCCCCTTCCCAATTCGGATTGGGCTTGGGGTGGCGCCCCCACCTTGTCCGCCTCCTCCTTTCCAATATGGCCCATTAAGGCCCATTGACTCCCCGGGGGGTTCCGGTAACCCCTCGGTACTCCGGTATATGCCCGAACTCTCTCAAAACCTTTCCGATGTCCAAACATAGTCATCTAATATATCAATCTTTATGTCTCGACCATTTAGAGACTCCTCGTCATGTCCGTGATCACATCCGGGACTCCGAACTACCTTCGGTACATCAAAACACATAAACTCATAATACCGATCATCACCGAACGTTAAGCGTGCGGACTCTACGCGTTCAAGAACTATGTAGACATGACCGAGACACGTCTCTGGTCAATAACCAATAGCGAAACCTGGATGTTCATATTGGCTCCCACATATTCTACGAAGATCTTTATCGGTCAAACCATATAACAACATACGTTGTTCCCTTTGTCATCGGTATGTTACTTGCCCGAGATTCGATCGTCGGTATCTCAATACCTAGTTCAATCTCGTTACTGGCAAGTCTCTTTATTCGTTATGTAATGCATCATCCCGTAACTAACTTATTAGTTACATTGCTTGCAAGTCTTATAGTGATGTGCATTACCGAGAGGGCCCCGAGATACCTCTCCGAAACTTGGAGTGAGAATCCTAATCTCGATCTATGCCAACTCAACAAACACCATCGGAGACACCTGTAGAGCATCTTTCTAGTCACCCAGTTACATTGTGACGTTTGATAGCACACTAAGAGTTCCTCCGGTATTCGGGAGTTGCATGATCTCATAGTCATAGGAACATGTATAAGTTTTGGAAAAATCAATAGCAACAAACTAAATGATCATCGTGCTAAGCTAACGGATGGGTCAAGTCAATCACATCATTCTCTAATGATGTGATCCCGTTAATCAAATGACAACTCATGTCTATGGTCAGGAAACATAACCATCATTGATTCAATGAGCTAGTCAAGTAGAGGCATACTAGTGACACTCTGTTTTTCTATGTATTCACACATGTACTAAGTTTCCGGTTAATACAATTCTAGCATGAATAATAAACATTTATCTTGATATAAGGAAATATAAATAACAACTTTATAATTGCCTCTAGGGCATATTTCCTTCAGTATATAAAGGGGGGAGGAGAGGTGGCCGGCCCAAAGGGGGTGCGCGCCATGGGGGGGTCCTACTTGGACTCCCGGTCCAAGTAGGATTCGGCCCCCCTTTTCCTTTCCGAAGAAGGGGGAAGAAGGAAAGAGAAGGAGAAGAAGAAGGAAAGGGGGGGCACCCCCGCCCAACCCTAGTCCAATTCGGATTGGGCTTGGGGGGCGCGCGCCTCCACGTGGCCACCGCCTCCTCTCTTCACTAGGGCCCATGAAGGCCCATTAACCCCCGGGGGGTTCCGGTAACCCTCTGGTACTCCGAAAAATGTCCGAACCTTTCCGAAACCATTCTGGTGTCCAAACATAACCTTCCAATATAGCAATATTTATGTATCGACCATTTTGAGACTCCTCATCATGTCTGTGATCTCATCCGGGACTCTGAACAAACTTCGGTTCATCAAAACATATAACACATAATACAAATCGTCATCGAACGTTAAGCGTGTGGACCCTACGGGTTCGAGAACTATGTAGACATGACCGAGACACATCTCCGGTCAATAACCAATAGCGGAACCTGGATGCTCATATTGGTTCCTACATATTCTTCGAAGGTCTTTATCGGTCAAACTGCATAACAACATACGTTGTTCCCTTTGTCATCGATATGTTACTTGCCCGAGATTCGATTGTCGGTATCATCATACCTAGTTCAATCTCGTTACCGGCAAGTCTCTTTACTCGTTCTGTAATGCATCATCCCGCAACTAACTCATTAGTCACATTGCTTGCAAGGCTTATAGTGATGAGCATTACCGAGAGGGCCCAGAGATACCTCTCCAAAACACGGAGTGACAAATCCTAATCTCGATCTATGCCAACTCAACAAACATCATCGGAGACACCTGTAGAGCATCTTTATCATCACCCAGTTACATTGTGATGTTTGATAGCACATAAGGTGTTCCTCCGGTATTCGGGAGTTGCATAATCTCATTGTCATAGGAACATGTATACGTCATGAAGAAAGCAATAGCAATAAAACTAAACGATCATTATGCTAAGCTAACGGATGGGTCTTGTCCATCACATCATTCTCTAATGATGTGATACCATTCATCAAATGACAACACATGTCTATGGTCAGGAAACTTAACGATCTTTGATTAACGAGCTAGTCTATTAGAGGCATACTAGGGACACTTTGTTTGTCTATGTATTCACACATGTACTAAGTTTCCGATTAATAAAATTCTAGCATGAATAATAAGCATTTATCATGATATAAGGAAATATAAATAACAAATTTATTATTGCCTCTAGGGCATATTTCCTTCAGTCTCCCACTTGCACTAGAGTCAATAATCTAGATTACATAGTAATGATTCTAACACCCATGGAGTCTTGGTGCTGATCATGTTTTGCTCATGGGAGAGGCTTAGTCAATGAGTCTGCAACATTTAGATCTGTATGTATCTTGCAAATCTCTATGTCTCCCTCCTTGACTTGATCGTGGATGGAATTGAAGCGTCTCTTGATGTGTTTGGTTCTCTTGTGAAATATGGATTCCTTCGCCAAGGCAATTGCTCCAGTATTGTCACAAAAGATTTTCATTGGACCCGATGCACTAGGTATGACACCTAGATCGGATATGAACTCCTTCATCCAGACTCCTTCATTTGCTGCTTTCGAAGCAGCTATGTATTCTGCTTCACACGTAGATCCCGCCACGACGCTCTGCTTAAAAATGCATCAACTGACTGCTTCCGAAGCAGTTGCGTACTCCGCTTCACACGCAGATCCCGCCACGACGCTCTGCTTGGAACTGCACCATCTGACAGCTCCACCATTCAATATAAATATGTATCCGGTTTGTGACTTAGAGTCATCCGGATCAGTGTCAAAGCTTGCATCGACGTAACCATTTACGATGAGCTCTTTGTCACCTCCATAAACGAGAAACATATCCTTAGTCCTTTTCAGGTATTTCAGGATGTTCTTGACCACTGTCTAGTGATCCACTCCTGGATTACTTTGGTACCTCCCTGCTAAACTAATAGCAAGGCACACATCAGGTCTGGTACACAACATTGCATACATGACAGAACCTATGGCTGAGGCATACGGAATGACTTTCATTTTCTCTCTATCTTCTGCAGTGGTCGGGCATTGAGTCTGACTCAACTTCACACCTTGTAACACAGGCAAGAACCCTTTCTTTGAATGATCCATTTTGAACTTCTTCAAAACTTTATCAAGGTATGTGCTTTGTGAAAGTCCAATTAAGCGTCTTGATCTATCTCTATAGATCTTGATGCGCAATATATAAGCAGCTTCACCGAGGTCTTTCATTGAAAAATTCTTATTCAAGTATACTTTTATGCTATTCAGAAATTTAGTATCATTTCCAATCAACAATATGTCATCCACATATAATATCAGAAATGCTACAGAGCTCCCACTCACTGTCTTGTAAATACAGGCTTCTCCAAAAGTCTGTATAAAACCATATGCTTTGATCACACTATCAAAGCATATATTCCAACTCCGAGAGGCTTGCACTAGTCCATAAATGGATCGTTGGAGCTCACACACTTTGTTAGCACCTTTTGGATCGACAAAACCTTCTGGTTGCATCATATACAACTCTTCTTTAAGATATCCATTAAGGAATGCAGTTTTGACATCCATTTGCCAAATTTCATAATCATAAAATGCGACAATTGCTAACATGTTTCCGACAGACTTAAGCATCATTACGGGTGAGAAGGTCTCATCGTAGTCAACTCCTTGAACTTGTCGAAAACCTTTCGCAACAAATCGAGCTTTGTAGACAGTAACATTACCGTCAGCGTCAATCTTCTTCTTGAAGATCCATTTATTCTCTATTGCTTGCCGATCATTGGGCAAGTCAACCAAAGTCCACACTTTGTTCTCATACATGGATCACATCTCAGATTTCATGGCCTCAAGCTATTTCGCAGAATCTGGCTCATCATCGCTTTCTCATAGTTCGTAGGTTCGTCATGGTTAAGTAACATGACCTCCAAAATAGGGTTACCGTACCACTCTGGTGCGGATCTTACTCTGGTTGACCTACGAGGTTCGGTAGTAACTTGATCAGAAGTTTCATGATCATCATCATTTGCTTCCTCACTAACTCGTGTAGGAATCACAGGAACTGATTTCTGTGATGAACTACTTTCCAATTCGGGAGAAGGTACAATTACCTCATCAAGTTCTACTTTCCTCCCACTCACTTCTTTCGAGAGAAACTCCTTCTCTATAAAGGATCCATTCTTAGCAACGAATATCTTGCCTTTGGATCTGTGATAGAAGGTGTACCCAATAGTCTCCTTTGGGTATCCTATGAAGACACATTTCTCCGATTTGGGTTCGAGCTTATCAGGTTGAAGCTTTTTCACATAAGCATCACAGCCCCAAACTTTAAGAAACGACAACTTGGGTTTCTTGCCAAACCATAGTTCATATGTTGTCATCTCAATGGATTTCAATGGTGCCCTATTTAACGTGAATGCAGCTGTCTCTAAAGCATAAGCCCAAAACGATAGCGGTAAATCAGTGAGAGACATCATAGATTGCGCCATATCTAATAAAGTACGATTACGACATTCGGACACACCATTACATTGTGGTGTTCCGGGTGGCGTGAGTTGCAAAACTATTCCGCATTGTTTCAAATGAAGACCAAACTCGTAACTCAAATATTCACCTCCACGATCAGATCGTAGAACCTTTATTTTCTTGTTATGATTATTTTCCACTTCACTTTGAAATTCTTTGAACTTTTCAAATGTTTCAGACTTATGTTTCATCAAGTAGATATACCCATATATGCTCAAATCATCTGTGAAGGTTAGAAAATAACGATACCCGTCGCGAGCCTCAACACTCATCGGACCGCATACATCAGTATGTATTATTTCCAACAAGTCTGTAGCTCGCTCCATTGTTCCAGAGAACGGAGTTTTAGTCATCTTGCCCATGAGGCATTGTATGCAAGCATCAAGTGATTCATAATCAAGTGATTCCAAAAGTCCATCAGCATGGAGTTTCTTCATGCGCTCCACACCAATATGACCTAAACGGCAGTGCCACAAATAAGTTGCAATATCATTATTAAACTTGTATCTTTTGGCTTCAATACTATGAATATGTGTATCACTACTATCGAGATCCAACAAAAATAGACCACTCATCAAGGGTGCATGACCATAAAAGATATTACTCGTATAAATAGAACAACCATTATTCTCTAATTTAACTGAATAACCGTCTCGCATCAAACAAGATCCAGATATATGTTCATGCTTAACGCTCGCACCAAATAACAATTATTCAGGTCTAAAACTAATCCCGAAGGTAGATGTAGAGGTAGCGTGCCAACGGCGATCACAACGACTTTGGAACCATTTCCCACGCGCAATGTCACCTTGTCCTTAGCCAATCTTCGTTTAATCTGTAGCCCCTGTTTTGAGTTGCAAATATGAGCTACAAAACCAGTATCAAATACCCAGGCGCTACTACGAGCATTAGTAAGGTACACATCAATAACATGTATATCAAATATACCTTTCACTTTGCCATCCTTCTTATCCGCCAAATACTTGGGGTAGTTCCGCTTCCAGTGACCAGTCCCTTTATAGTAGAAGCACTCAGTCTCAGGCTTAGGTCCAGACTTGGGCTTCTTCACTTGAACAGCAACTTGCTTGTCGTTCTTCTTGAAGTTCTCCTTCTTTCCTTTGCCCTTCTTCTTGAAACTAGTGGTCTTGTTAACCATCAACACTTGATGCTCCTTCTTGATTTCTACCTCCGCAGCCTTTAGCATCGCGAAGAGCTCGGGAATTGTCTTATCCATCCCTTGCATATTATAGTTCATCATGAAGCTTTTGTAGCTTGGTGGCAGTGATTGAAGAACTCTGTCAATGACACTATCATCAGGAAGGTTAACTCCAAGTTGAGTCAAGTGGTTGTGGTACCCAGACATTCTAAGTATATGTTCACTGGCAGAACTATTCTTCTCCATCTTGCAGTTGTAGAACTTATTGGAGACTTAATATCTCTCAATCCGGGCATTTGCTTGAAATATTAACTTCAACTCCTGGAACATCTCATATGCACCATGATGTTCAAAACGTCGTTGAAATCTCGGTTCTAAGCCGTAAAGCCTGGAACACTGAACTATCGAGTAGTCATCAGCTTTGCTCTGCCAGACGTTCATAACGTCCGGAGTTGCTCATGCAGCGGGTCTTGCACCTAGCGGTGCTTCCATGACATAATTCTTCTGTGCAGCAATGAGGATAATCCTCAAGTTACGGACCCAGTCCGTGTAGTTGCTACCATCATCTTTCAACTTAGCTTTCTCTAGATACGCATTAAAATTCAAGGGAACGGTAGCACGGGCCATTGATCTACAACAACATAGATATGCAAAATACTATCAGGTAGTAAGTTCATGATAAATTAAAGTTCAATTAATCATATTACTTAAGAACTCCCACTTAGATAGACATCTCTCTAGTCATCTAAATGATCACGTTATCCATATCATCTAAACCATGTCCGATCATCACGTGAGATGGAGTAGTTTTCAATTGTGAACATCACTATGTTGATCATATCTACTATATGATTCACGCTCGACCTTTCAGCCTCAGTGTTCCGAGGCCATATCTACATATGCTAGGCTCGTCAAGTTTAGCCCAAGTATTATGCGTGTGCAAAACTGTCTTACACCCGTTATATGTGAACATAGAGCCTATCATACCTGATCTTCACGTGGTGTCTCGGCACGATGAACTATAGCAACAGTGCATACTCAGGGAGAACACTTGTACCTTGAAATTCAGTGAGAGATCATCTTATAATGCTACCGCCGTACTAAGCAAAATAAGATGCATAAAAGATAAACATCACATGCAATCAAAAAAGTGATATGATATGGCCATCATCATCTTATGCCTTTGATGTCCATCTCCAAAGCACCGTCATGATCACCATCATCACCGGCTTGACACCTTGATCTCCATCATAGCATCGTTGTCGTCTCGCCAACTATTGCTTCCACGACGACTATCGCTACCACTTAGTGATAAAGTAAAGCAATTACATGGCGATTGCATTTCATACAATAAAGCAACAACCATAAGGCTCCTGCCAGTTGCCGATAGCTGTTACAAAACATGATCATCTCATACAACAATTTATATCTCATCACGTCTTGACCATATCACATCACAACATGCCCTGCAAAAGCAAGTTAGACATCCTCTACTTTGTTGTTGCAAGTTTTACGTGGCTGCTACGTGCTTTTAGCAAGAACCGTCCTTACCTACGCATCAAAAACCACAACGATTTTTCATCAAGTGTGCTATTTTAGCCTTCAACAAGGACCGGGCGTAGTCAAACTCGATTCAACTAAAGCTGGAGAAACAGACACCCGCTAGCCACTTGTGTGCGAAGCACGTCGGTAGAACCAGTCTCATAAACGCGGTCATGTAATGTCGGTCTGGGCCGCTTCATCCAACAATATCGCCGAATGAAAGTAAGAAGTTGCTAGTAAGAAGTATGACTATTATCGCCCACAACTCTTTGTGTTCTACTCGTGCATATAGCATCTACGCATAAACCTGGCTCGGATGCCACTGTTAGGGAACGCAGTATTTCAAAAAAAAATCCTATGATCACGCAAGATCTATCTAGGAGATGCATAGCAATGAGAGGAGAGAGTGTGTCCACGTACCCTCGTAGACCAAAAGCAGAAGCGTTTAGTAACGCGGTTGGTGTAGTCGAACGTCTTTGCGATCCAACCGATCCAAGCACCAAACGTATGACACCTCCACGTTCAGCACACGTTCATCTTGATGACGTCCCTCGATCTCTTGATCCAGTTGAGGACGAGGGAGAGTTCCCTCAGCACGACAGCGTGGCGACGATGATGATGAAGTTACCGGCACAGAGCTTCGCCTAAGCACTACGATGATATGACCGAGGTGTGTGACTGTGGAGGGGGCACCGCACACGACTAAGAGAAGACTTTGTGTGCCTTTGGGATGCCCCCTCCCACGAATATATAGGGGGAGGAGATGTGGCCAGCCCAAAGGGGGGCGCGCCATGGGGGGAGTCCTACTTGGACTCCCGGTCCAAGTAGGATTCGCCGCCCCCCTTTCCTTTCCGAAGAAGGGGGAAGGAGGAAAGAGAAGGAGAAGAAGAAGGAAAGCCCCCCCCCCAACCCTAGTCCAATCGGATTGGGCTTGGGGGGCGCGCGCCTCCACCTGGCCGCTGCCTCCTCTCTTCCACTAGGGCCCATGAAGGCCCATTAACCCCCCGGGGGTTCCGGTAACCCTACGGTACTCCGGAAAATGTTCGAACCTTTCCGAAACCATTCTGGTGTCCAAACATAACCTTTCAATATATCAATCTTTATCTCTCAACCATTTCGAGACTCCTCGTCATGTCCGTGATCTCATCCGGGACTCCAAACAAACTTCGGATCATCAAAACACATAACTCATAATACAAATCGTCATCAAACGTTAAGCGTGCAGACCCTACGGGTTCGAGAACTATGTAGACATGACCGAGACACATCTCCGGTCAATAACCAATAGCGGAACCTGAATGCTCATATTGGTTCCTACATATTCTTCAAAGATATTTATCGGTAAAACCGCATAACTACATACATTGTTCCCTTTGTCATCGGTATGTTACTTGCCCGAGATTCGATCATCGGTATCATCATACCTAGTTCAATCTCGTTACCGTCAAGTCTCTTTACTCGTTCCGTAATGCATCATCTCGGAACTAACTCATTAGTCACATTGCTTGCAAGGCTTATAGTGATGAGCATTACCGAGAGGGCCCAGAGATACCTCTCTGAAACACGAAGTGACAAATCCTAATCTCGATCTATGCCAACTCAACAAATACCATCGGAGACACCTGTAGAGCATCTTTATAATCACCCAGTTACATTGTGACGTTTGATAGCACACAAGGTGTTCCTTCGGTATTCGGGAGTTGCATAATGTCATAGTCAGAGGAACATGTAAAAGTCATGAAGAAAACAATGGCAATAAAACTAAACGATCATTATGCTAAGCTAATGGATGGGTCTTGTCCATCACATCATTCTCTAATGATGTGATCCCGTTCATCAAATGACAACACATGTCTATGGTCAGGAAACTTAACCATCTTTGATTAATGAGCTAGTCTAGTAGAGGCATACTAGGGACACTTTGTTAGTCTTTGTATTCACACATGTACTAAGTTTCCGGTTAATACAATTCTAGCATGAATAATAAACATTTATCATGATACAAGGAAATATAAATAACAACTTTATTATTGCCTCTAGGGCACATTTCCTTCACCATGGTGTATGCAACGTTGATAAAAATTTCAAAAACTGGAAATGCCACATACAATTTTGAATTATTGCATTTGGTTTCGAATCAGATTGAGCTGTTTTAAAAACAAAGCTCCAGAATCCAGTGACAATAGTTTGTTCCACCTAAAAAGTATCTTTGAAGACAAAAAATAATTTGTTTCATCCATCGATGCAAACATATTTGATTTGATTTGTTGATGTCATTGCCTTTTTAAATATGTCAGATCCTTGCATTTCTCTGGTGAAATAATATGGGAAGTCAAAGCTCCTTATATATTTGTATGTTTCATCTCCAAAATATGTTGATTTAATCGATGTGATCCCCTTGATCTCATGAATAAAATGTTCCACAATCTATTTAGGAAAGAGATAATAATGTGCATTACTATTTACCTTTTTATGCCACAATGAATTAATTAGTGGCAATGATATCTGGCGAACGTTCACCGGGAGAGATCCCGCCCCCCTCCTCCCGAGCCTCACTCCTAGCGAACACCCAGAGAGCCTGGCGATCCAGATGGCCAAAGAATGACAATTATTGATGAAAATTGCACCAAAAATAAACAACTGTCATGTTTTTTTCTGCCATCTAGCAGGTTCGCAGAGGTCATGCGTGTCGGCGAACGTTCACCGGGGACTGGGTATTAGCGTCCTTAATTAGAGGTTTTGATGTAGTCTTTATGGCAAAATAAAATCCTCAACAATTAAAGGCCATGTCTCACTAAAACTCTTACAAGGACCAGGGCAAAAACAAGTAAGCTTACTTCGCTTATTGATGCTAGGGATATGTGTATGTTACTAGTGTATGTTACTCTCCATTGTGGCTAGTCTAAGGGCATGTACAATGATTGATAATATAGTCTTATTTTAAATCTTGCATGTAATTTATTAGAGATAACAAAAAAGTGTTTACAACGGGTCATCTCTTAGCCTTATCTTCAATAACTAGCTATTCCTAAAAACATGGTGAGACATATTGTGCTAAGAGATTTTCTCTTGTCTTCCCCTAAATAAGAGAAGGCAAGCTTTTTTTATGAGTTCTTTCTCCTTTATCTCATCATTTATCCTACATGACACTCCTAAGATACCATCATTGTACATGCCAAATGTGCACAAGTTTCTGCAAAACCATTTCATTTTGCCCGCTTTTGACTTTTGTCAGACGCCCCACTGCTTTTCCATTTATCCCTTTATTACTGGTAGCTTTCATACAGCACAACAGTCCAAAATATATAGCACTAGCATTCTTCTTGGAAGCTAGTGTGATATTTTGGCCAATTTAACAAGAAACATTCATTTTGTCAACTACAGCAAGTAATGTGTGTATTACGGGTGTTTGATGCCATGCCCATGTTTTTCGAGCCATGCAGCCCATGTAGGAGAATTGTATGTGGTTGATGTCGCGTCATATTAAGATTCTATCACTCGATAAATTAGGATTGTCACGCGAATGAC
This sequence comes from Triticum urartu, assembly GCF_056163025.1. Lineage (NCBI taxonomy): Eukaryota > Viridiplantae > Streptophyta > Magnoliopsida > Poales > Poaceae > Triticum > Triticum urartu. Next base: position 396,837,919 of record NC_141874.1, read on the forward strand.
TAAAATCTTGTGCTCGTCGGCTGAGCAGGAGTCAGGGCAACCGCATACATGTATCAGTATTTTCTTACCGCATTTTAAGCAAGAGATCCACATTGTGCTAACTGTGGAGTAGTGTGCATTCTATCATATATGGGAGCTATCAGTGCACTTTTTACATAGATAACACTTCCTATTGTAAACCGCTTGGATTGAGCATTGTACCAATTTGACATCAGAGAGATTGAGCACATGGTGCCATGCAACATCTAAAGTGTTGATAGAGTAAAGCGTTGTTTTTGTGTCGTTCATCTTAAGACCAAGAGCCCAAGATTATGCTCCTTTGCTCAAAAGGATAGCCAATAGACTCATTGGATCTTCCACTTTGCTTTCCACTAGAGATAAACTGACATTGGTGAAATCTGTGTTTTCAAGCCTCCCAATCTTTTCATGTGTTCCCTATCATTGCCAAAGTCAATTGCTCATCAAATTAATATCCTTCTCAAACACTATTTATGGAAGAAATATGGCTCTAAAGAAAAAGGCATGCCTATAATTTCTTGGGAAGAAGTCCGCCCACCAAAATCTGATGGTGGGCTTGGAGTGCTTGATATTTCCTCCACAAATTTCTTAATACAGAAGACACACCATGGGTGAACATCATATGGGAAACTTACTGCTCTGTCAACCCACCGAGTGACAAACTTGTGGGATATTTTTGGTGGAGAGATGTCATCAAACTCATGCCCACTTTCAAATCATACTCAAGATGCCACCCTGGCAATGGCAGTACTATCCTCTTTTGAGTTGACAGATGGAATGATCAAAGCCTCAACATTGCATACCCAGAACTTTATTCTAGTCGGTCAAGTCAAGATATTTGGAGATATCAATGGAATTCAACCAGTTATTCTTCCATCAAGCTGTACAAGGCAATGATGGGTCCAAGTAATGCCCATATGATTTTCAAATGGACCTGGAAAAGCTCTGCACAACTCAGGCATAAGATCTTTATTTGGCTGCTCGTGTATACCAGAGTGAACACCAGGAATTTACTCCAGAGAATACCAGATTATAATCGTGCACTCTGTAATGAAAAGATTGAGGAAACAGTGGTGCACCTCTTTTGGGACTGCAACTTTGCCTCAGAATGCTGGTACCAGATTATCCCTAATAAACAGAGAGGCATCTCACAATATGATGAACTCGGTCTCACAGTAGACAAGCTACCTCATGAGATTGCTATGGATATTATCATTGCAGGCTGTTGGGGTATCTGGTCTGTCAGAAATGATAAAATCTTTCGAGGCAATGAATCCTTCCATTCAGGATTGGCTCCATCATTTCTCAAAAGGAATTGAGAAGGTTATCATCGGAGCAAAACCAGCAAAGGCACAGAAATTAAAGTCCTGAACTGAACTTCATTTGTAATTTTCTTTATGTTCCCTAGAGCCGACATTGGCTGACATTTCTATCTTTTTTATTTGCTCCTTTGCTCCTTTTGTACATAACTTTACTTATATAATATAATTTTCCGTAGAACAATTGTCATTCAAGTGCTGCAACTCACTGCCAGAGGCTTTCATAATAAGTAGAGTATCATCTACATATTACACCATAGGGATGTCAAGGCAAGAGAAAAGGGCAATTGGTCTTTCCAAGTAAACCTCATGCATAGATTTGTTTATCATGGATAGTAGATTCTCCCTCCGTCCCATAATATAATATCGTTTTCAAGCTATGGGATGGAGGGTGTAGTCAGCAACAATCTAGAATAAAGAGTGATGCAGATAGGGCGTCTCCTTGTCTACCCTCACCATCACCTTTGCATCCGAACTTATTTGTAGCCTCATCATTAAGAAGATCTTGAGAAGAAACATAGCTCACAATTTGACTAATCCAAACACAACATTTGTCTCCAAAGCCTCTACATCTCAAAATGTCTAGGACAGAGTGATGCTCAAGTTTGCCAAAGTTTTTTTTAAGTTTAGTTTGGTAACGAGAAATTTAATTTTGATCTTTAGCATTGATGCAAGTATTCAAGAGCCCAAGCTACACAATTCTCGATGGCCCTATATTTGATAAAACCATGTTGATTAACATGTACTCCCTTTATAAACTAATATAATATGTTATATCACTACACTAGTGGTCCAATATGTCTCATGTTATTTATAGAGGAAGTACCTACTAGAGAATACCTGCATGCAGTCTATTTGCCAATAATTTGGTAATGAGATTTAGGTTACAGTTAGCAATGAGATGGGCATAAAATCATTCACCCCGATAGCCCATCAACTTTAGGAATGAGAGTGATGAGAAATGCATTGATGCTTTGAATACAGAGAGAACCTTTATGGAAGTTTTTTTGCGGGTGAGAACCTTCATGGAATAGAGAACATAAATCATGGAAGTCCTTCATCATACCTGTGTGAAATCCATTAGGGACAGGAGACTTATTGGAAGGAATATACTTTATGTTATCATCAATCTCATCGGAAGTAATCACAGCTTCTAAAGCTTGCAGGCCATGATGCCTATAAATCAACTCGGGAAAAAAGATTAGGGTTTCTCTGCCTCCCGTCGGCGCCGCTGGTCCACCTCGTCTCCGGTGGCCTTATGGCTATGGTGGTGCGGTGGATCCCGGCCCTTGCCGGCAAGAGGGTGCCGTTTTTAGATGTTCCTTCGAATTTTGTCAGGGTTTGTGTCCTGCTTAGGAAAACGAGACGGTGGCAGCTCCGTGAAGATGGAATAAGGTTCTTCCCGCCAAGACCCCATCCTGGTGGTGCGTCTAGCATCGTCGTTGGGCGTCTGGAGGTGTGTCTCCAGCGGATCTGAACTTGGTGGATTTACTGGGAATCTGATCGTAGTTCGTCTACGTTGTTGTGTTTTTAGGTTGGATCCTTCCAATTTACGCTACTCTTCGGTAGTGGCGGTTGTTGTTCTAGTGCATTGGTCGTATGGAGCCTTAGCACGACGACTTCCCAACTATCAACTACAACAAGTTTTGTCCGACTCTGACGAGGAAGGGGCGATGACGGCGGCGTGCCTTTGGCTGGCTTCAGTGCTTGTAGTCGTTGTTAGGTGGTCTATGGATCTAGATGTAATTTTATTATTTCTGGTGTTCGTTGTACTGCCATGATTGAAGATGAATATATCAGAAGTTTTTTCGCAAAAAAAAAACAATGGGAAGACCATTGCATTAGAGTAGTTAACGAAAGTAGGAGAAGTAAAAAACATGTCCGGTTTCTCCTGGATATGGGATTTCTGCATATTACACCAAGTGATTTTTCTTCCTTTCAAGTTATATCGACAAGTTGCAAGTTGTTGGTTACTTCACTAAAGACGAGCATCTTAGTAAATTTTCCACATGGATTATGCCTACTAGTTCAAAGCATGTTATTCACCACATACAGCCAAATATGATTAGTTATTCCCACAACACTAGGCATTTCAAATCGTATGGCCCATGTGGTGAGCAACTTAAAAACAAGCACCATGTATTCCAAAACTCCCCCATGGAAGGCTATAGCCATCAATTTTGCTTCACAAGGTTGCTAGATTTAAGCCCTTCGTATTGTTTCATCCAAGGGCCATAGTGATGTCTTACCTTGTGAGAGGTATTAAAGTACTAAATAGACAATATAGTTTTGTTTTTTGGAACGACTCCCATTAACAATATGTGTTTTTTTCATGGACGGTTACCTTATCAAGCATTAAGTGAAAAAGTATGTACTTAAACTTGCATATACGCACCATGGTGTATGCAAGGTTGATAATTTTTTTAGAAAATGGAAATGCCGCATACAATTTTGAATTATTGCATTTGGTTTCGAATCAGATTGAGCTGTTTTAAAAACAAAGCTCCAGAATCCAGTGACAATAGTTTGTTCCACCTAAAAGGTATCTTTGAAGACACAAATAATTTGTTTCATCCATCGATCCAAACATATTTGATTTGATTTGCTGATGTCATTGCCTTTTTAAATATGTCAGATCCTTGCATTTCTCTGGTGAAATAATATGGGAAGTCAAAGCTCCTTATATATTCGTATGTTTCATATCCAAAATATGTTGATTTAATCGATGTGATCCCCTTGATTTCATGAATAAAATGTTCCACAATCTATTTAGGAAAGAGACAATAATGTGCATTACTATTTACCTTTTTATGCCACGATGAATTAATTAGTGGCAATGATATCTGGCGAACGTTCGCCGGGAGAGATCCCGCCCCCCTCCTCTCGAGCCTCACTCCTAGCGAACACCCAGAGAGCCTGGCGATCCAGATGACCAAAGAATGACAATTATTGATGAAAATTGCACCAAAAATAAACAACTGTCATGTTTTTTTCTGCCATCTGGCAGGTTCGCAGAGGTCATGCGTGTCAGCTAACGTTCACTGGGGACTGGGTATTAGCGTCCTTAATTAGAGGGTTTGATGTAGTCTTTATGGCAAAATAAAAGCCTCAACAATTAAAGGCCATGTCTCACTAAAACTCTTACAAGGACCAGGGCAAAAACAAGTAAGCTTACTTCGCTTATTGAACTTGGTGTGCAAGATGCCAAGATTTCTTGGTGAGGAAGAAACTTGCATGGTAAGTTTGCCTAGCTGAGAAGCAAGCTTGTGTGGTTTTGCAGCTTATTTGCCGATTAAGATGTCTTGAGTTACATGAGTAAGATGTTTGTAGTATTCTGATTGTAGCGGCATACGACAAATTGCTGTGACACATGGTTTTATAATAACACCCTATATATACAACTATAAATAATTGTTACCCGCAAAAAAAAACTAAAAATAATTGACAGTGTGATTTGGTGGATCTGATTTCAGTGCTGCTCCAACAGGACCGTGATTTCGTCTTTGTGCTGCAGTGCGTGCTCAGGTTACCAATAATTTACAGTAATATGGGCACATGAAGCGCGTGAGTCTTTGAGCACGAGCTGTGCATTCAGCTATGAGTAACTACCG